>NC_092873.1:67425480-67600480 GCF_028372415.1 Notamacropus eugenii
AGGCCTGGAAAGACTTCTATGAACTGATACTGAGTGAAGTGAGCAGAACCAGGAGAACATTGTTCATGGTAACAGCTACAGTGTACAAAGACTGATTTTGATAGACTTCGCTTTCTCAGAAACGCAAGGACTTAAAATATTTTCAAAGGACTCATGATGGAAAATGCCATCCACATCCAGAGAAAGAACTATGGAGTTTGAATGTAGTGTAAAGCAGACTATTTTCTTTTTTCGATTTGTTTTGCTTTTTCTCATAGTTTCTCCCATTCATTATAATTCTTCCATGCAACATAACTAAGGTGAAAATGTGTTTAATAGGACTGTATGTATAGAACCCATATCAGATTGCATGCTGTCTTGGGGAAGAAGGAGGAAAGGAGGGGGAAAATGAAAACTTATGGAAGTTGATGCTGAAAACTAAACATAAGTTTATTAAAAAAAGAAACATCAGGGCATCATGAGACAAGTAAGAGCAAAGGTTAGGATGGCTGTGGGGGAGTGTTTGGGCGCTGTTCATGTACATATGTGTGTGTGGCTTGAGTGAGATAAACAAAATTAAAAAGGGATTGTGGGCCAGGGGTTGGAGTTGAGTGAAGGAAGAATAGGAGTGGGTAGCTGGCTAGACTTGCCAACCTTCAAACACCCTTCAACTTTAGGATTTTTTTCTGATGTTGTAAATTTGAGATGTAGAATCTTAAAGCAGAAACTCGAACTAATCGTAAGGCAGACAGTGGTCTCTGGGGAGCTAATGTCAGTATTGGACAAGGAGGGGAATATTGGGATAAATCCTGGAAGTCCCAGATCAAGAGTTCTGTTCTGCCTTACTGGGGGCTGGTGACCACTGGATCTCCTTTCAATAAGGGAAAGGGAATGAGAGCTCCATGGCATCCTGTTAAGTAGGGATGAGATCATTCCTTAGGTCATATAATTATGGGGTGTCAATGGGGGAAGAGGCTTCCCCCTAGACTAGCTCTAGTCTCCCATTTTGCAGAATAAACCTAAGATTAGTTCATTTGCCAATCAATCAACAATCAATTAATAGCCATTTATTGAGTATCTCTTATACACCATGATCAGTGTCAGAAGCTGAAGTTACAAAGCCAAAATCAATCAGTCTTTGCCCTTGAGAAGATTACAGTCAATAGGGTCAGAAGTATAGATACAAATAGCCCACTCCCAACCAAGCTTCTGGATGAAAGCCTTGCAACATGCTGCATTCAGCTAGGGAGAAATGACACCCAATTGCCTAAGAGACCACTGAGCCACAAATTCTCTCCACATGCCCAAGGTTGGCAGACAGTCCAGAGAAAGAACGAGCTAGGTGTTACTGTGGGTGGAGGGATGTGTTTGGAATCAGGAAGATCTGAGTTAGATGCCTGCCTGATGATCTATGTCACCCTGGGCAAGGCAATCCTTAATTCTCTTTCTAGCCTCAGTTTCCTTACCTATAAAGGAGAATAAGCACCTGCTTTGCATGCTTGTTATAAGATCACATATATACATATATATATATATATATATGGCATGAAAACCACTTTGCAAACCTTAAAGCATTTCATAATTGTTAACTTGTTTATATTAAAGAGTTTAGGGCAGGTAGTCAAGAGAGGTGATGGTAGATTTTTGAAAGGTGATGAACAGCTCCTCAAGCCATGTGGGGAAAGCCAGTGTCTAACATGTCTCTTGGTTCCCATTACCCTAGAGACGGTCAAGTAGGGGCTTCTCTCTGTGAGACTCTTGTCTCTCTTATGGGTTGAGCTGAGATCTTGCCTCATTCCCAGATGTAAAAGAGCCTTTGTTGTCCACTGTATTCTGGAGTTTCTTCTCAACTGTATAAATCCTCCACTTTCTGCTTCCTTCTTACATTGACAAAGACGCTTCCTGGCTCTTGGGTAGCCAGGGTTGGGTTGAAAGGAGCCAAGCTGACCAATAGTAACCTCTACCTTCACCCCCCAGCCTCCCTGCCCCCCCCACACACCCTAGAGAGTAAACCAGAGAAAGTACCATTCATTCTGAACCTGTTGCGCCCCTGACATACACATGTTTGTGGCAGAGAGGTTCATCCTAGTCTACTAACCCTCTTGGATATAGGCAAGTGAAAGGAAGCCCACTCAGCCAGCCTAGGGCTGGATCCTGCCCAATCTGGGCCAGCAGGCTGCCCCTGGTACCAGCGCTGCTCTTCTTGTCTCCACAAAGGCAGAAATCCCAGTATCCCTTGGAGGTGAGTTGCTCAAGGCCCTAGGTCCAAGAACCCACTGTGGCACATATAGACCAATGTAGCTTTATGTGGGACAGTTATCTTGTCAACCAACCACCCTTAACTCTGCATATGTATATAAAATGGCATAATTTGGGAAGGGAGACACAGAACTAGATTTTGTGTAGAAGATGATGTTGAACTGAGCTTTGAAAGACTTTTAAAGGGATTCCAAGAAGAGCAATCAGCAGGGATGGCATGTTAGGCACAGGGACAGCCAGTGCAAAGAGCAGGAAGATAGAAAATGCAATGTTCTGCCTGGGAAAGATCAACAAGGTCAATTTATCTGAACTTAGAGGGCAAGAAAGGGAGTAAAGAAGTGGACATCTGTGAAGGTCGAATGGGGGCAGGCTGTGCAGGGCTTCGAGATCCACACAAGAGGCTGACCTTGGTTCTAGAAGTAAGAGGGCATCTGTCACTAGAGTTCTCACAGCTAGTCAGGTGCAAAGGTGAGATTCGAATCCAAGTCTTCAATCCTAAGCTCAGAGCTCTTCCCACTAGAACATACTCTGATAAAAGTGTAGTTACTTTGGGCTTGGGCCTCAGTGCCCAGAGAGGACTGTCCTGCAAAGGCCAGGCCTAAGGTTAGTCCAGATGCTCCTCTGCAAAAGGTTCCATCTGCCCCTGGTTCTGCTTTCTGCACAAAGTGGGCATGCAGCCAACCCTGCCTGCTGGCCACTCCTTCATTTTCCTTCTTGGTTTGCTTAAATTGGAGAGAGAAAACAACCCCACAAGGCCTGGTGCTCATTAATCAAGCGCAGAGGAAACAAACCTGGCCTGGTTTGGCCAGAGCTCAGGCTCAAAGTCTAATTCCCAGAAAAAGCCTTCCCAGTGGGAGACACTGACCTCCCTCTTCCTGTGCCCAAGGTCATTGTAGTTGGGCACTGGCCACCTGGTCTTCCCCAGTGGGAGACACTGACCTTCCTCAAATGGGTTTTTGCCAAGAAAGTATCTGAAGACTCACGTGACTCAGTTTCTCCCAATGTTTATTTGTCTGCCAGCCCATATGCCTTTCTGCTCTGGAACTCAGCAGCCCAAGAAGCTGAGGCATCCTCCTCCCTTCTTGTTTACCCCTCACCCCAGCTCTCCCCAGGAAGCACTGAACCTGCCCCAGCCAGATTTCCCTCTGATGTGGGTTGCTGGGCCAGAGAGGTTGTTGTGGGCATGTGGGCTTTTGTTCCCCACTTATGTTTCAAGGATCATAAAAGTATGTTCCTGGGAATTGGAGCTGAGATCAGTGTCTCCTTGGGAGAAGCTGGGTCCCCTCAGGGATGAGCATCGACAGATAACCTACCACACTCCCCAAGGTCTGAGCCAAGGGGTCCCAGCCAATTGGCACAAGCATGCTTGGTGCCAACTCTGGGGCTGGCCACCAGCTTTTCCACTCCTTTCTGCCCTCCCTCCCTCCCCATGGGTTCCTGCCTTGCCCCTAGGCCCCCAGCTTCCTTAGTGGGGTTGGGGAAGGCTGTCATTGAGCTGTGTGCCTGTCAAGGGGAGCTGTGTGTGCCTCACATCTGTCACCAACCTCTCCTAAGCCAGAGATTTCCATTACAAATGCCTGGAATGGCATCTCTGTCCTGGGCTCCTGCCATCCACAACAGCCAGGCTGCCAGGGCCAGAGTAAGGTTTCATTAAAGCTCTAAGCATATTCTTGAGGACTAGGGAAGATGAGAGGATTCAAGGGTGGGAGGGAGCAGGGGCAAGCGGTGTTCTGATCCAGACTCTGAACTCACCATTCCAAATCCAAATGGAATCATCAGGTAGTCCTCAAGTTTGGATGCCTAGAGACACAACTAACTGGGTGACTCTGGGACAGTCACTTCACCCTATTTGTCTCAGTTTCCTCATCTGTAAAATGGGTTGGAGAAGGAAATGGCCAGCCCCTCTAAATGGGATCACAAAGAATCAGACACAATTGAAATAATGGTACAACAACCACTAACAAAAAAAGGTTTGTTAGACAAACCTTTGAGCTGAGATGCTGAAATGGAAATCATTGGAGAGCTTCTTTCTTTGATTCCTTTATGCCCTCCCCCAGAGAAATCGCTTCTCCCTTCCTGACAAGGGTGGAGACCTTAGACATTAGCAGAAGTGGTGGGTTATGGTGAGACCCTCCTAGACGAGTCCAGTCTCACCTCTGATGTGGACAGCCTGGGTGACTTGGGGACCTTTTAAACCTCAGCTTCTTCATCTTTCAAATGAAAGGATTGGATGAGATGGCTTCTACAAGCTCCAAATCAAGGAGTCTTTCCTTGGAAATCCCTGTAGATTGTCCGGAACTGTAGACCCAAGGATCAGCTGAGGTATTAGGAAGGACCTTGGAAGTCCCACAAATCCTCTAGTTTTGAGCCTGTGGCCCAGATGTTCCCTTGATCTTAAGAAGCAGGCCTAGATTACTTCAGCCCTAAAGCCCTTCCATGGATCTGTGGTGTTGCCAATGTGGGTCCTCCCTCCAGTGGTCCAGATCAATACTAGTGAATGCCTTCTCCTCAGGTGGGACTCTTGTCCATGTCCTCCCAGAAAGCCTTCTCTAGAGGTCCTCCCAAAGTGCTGAGGGCCTCCCTTTAACTGAACATTGCATGGATACTACCCCAGTCTGCAGCCCACCCATCCATGAGCCCCTACTCCTGCTACAAGACCTCTCTCCAGCTAGGCATCCCCTCGCAGACATTCACTGTCTTTTTGTTGGAAGCATTCTGTAACCTACTGACCTCCACCACAGGTAGCCTGTCACCTTCTGTGAATAAACCAGTTACGGCAAAGTCGTTTGAGAAGGACAGTATCAGGGAAGTCAGGGAAGATATGTAGAAAAAGGTATCTAAGCTTCATCTCAAAGCAGAGAATGATTCCATAAGACAAAGACAAGGAGGAAACAAAACAGAGATCGGTTAACAATAGACATTTGTTAAATGTTTACTATGTGCCAGTGCTGGGTTAAATTAAGGGTCTTAATTCTTTGACATATGAGACTCGGTAAAAGGAACCAGACATATTTAGCCTGGGGGGGGGGGTCAGGGTTGACTCTCATAAGGAAGAGGAAACAGACCTGGTCTGTTTGGCTACCAAGTGGCCAATTAGGGGAATTCTTTGGGGTCCAGACTGAGCTAGATGCTCTCTGAGGTTCCTTCCATCACTTGAATGATAAGATTCTGTGACTATGGACTTCACTGGGAAGTCCTGGGATGTTTGGGGGCAAGGTGCTTTCAGAAGAGTGGGCATATGCCAACAGGAGCATCTGGGGACCTCACCAGCTGAAGAGACTCAATATTTTATTTGAACTGGACACTGGGCATACCCTCCAATCATACCCCACATTCTAGGGGAGCATGCTTCTTTGTTCTTTGTCTCACCTGCTGTTAATTATCAGATAGTCATCATAGATATCTCTTTCCAAGGATCACAAATGCTTTTGACCTGTGGTGAGGGACTCTTTATGGGCGGTTGGGTGGGGTCTGACTTCAGACACTTAACTAGCTGTGTAACCCTATATGTTTCACCCTGTTTGCCTCAATTTCCTCATCTGTAAAATGAACTGGAGAAGGAAATGGTAAATCCCTCCAAATGGGGTCACAACGAGTCAGACACAGCTGAAATGAGTGGACAACAACAGGGAACTCTTTGTTAGACAAACCTTTGAGCTCACTGTTTATTCTACCACACTGAATGCTTTTTTAGAGTGGCATCTTTGTAATATAAAGGACTATGGATGATTTTCACCAGCAGCCGGGAAGGATCGATTCCCCACAATGGAATTAAAGGCAAAAAAACAAGTCCTGGAATTCTCCATCTGCAGGGCATAAGCTCAAATTGAACAGACGAGAGGATTGTGCAAGCCAGGATAAAGGAAAACTGCCCTGTGCTGCTTAGCTCCTATCTGTCACAGAGATGATTCCCATCTTCCTGTCTCTGGGTCTGATGCACTATTTTTTAAATTCCATTTTCTTTTCTTTTTAGGTGTGCATTTTCTCCCTCCCATCCAATACCTCCCCCATGATGGAGAGAGCAAGAAAAGCAGCCCCCCATTACAAACAAGTATTATCAAGCAAAACAAATCCCTGTGTTTGCTGTGTCAAAACAAAATCCTCCATATCTACTCTGAGTTCTTAACCTCTCCATCAGGAGGTAAGTAACATATTTTTATCTTGAGTCCTCTGGAATTGTGTTTGCTAATTGTGTTGACCAGATTCCTGAAGTCTTTCAAAGTTGTTTATTGTCTTTATGATACATCCCATAGTTTGTTCAGCCATTCCCCCGAAGAGTCTCCATTTCTTTACCACCACAAAAAGAGCTTCTATAAATATCTTGGTTCATGCGAGCCTTTTTCCTCTTTCTTTGATCTCTTTAGGGTATAGAGCTAATAGTGATATCCCTGTGTCAAAGGATATGCACAGGTGAGGAATTTGGGGAGCAGAGTTCTACACTGCTTTCCAGAATGGTTGGAGTTCCTGGCTCCCCCAACAGTGCTTGATTTCTCACAGTTCCTTTAGTATCCGGGATGTTTTCTTCAACTTCACCAATATTATAGTGTGAAGGGAAACCTGACTTATTTTAATTTGCGTTTAGCTAATTAGTAATGATTTAGGGCATTTTTCACATGGTTTTTGATAGCTTGGATTTCTTCCTCTTGAAATTGCCTCTTTGCATTCTTTGACTATTTATCAACTGAGCAATGACTCTTAGTCTTATAGATTCGTCAGTTTTCTACATATCTAACAAATGACACATTTAGCAGAGAAACTTGTTGCAAAGATTTATTCCCCATTTATTTGCTTTTCTTCTAATTTTAGCTGCATTGATTTTATTCAAAAACATTTTAATTTTATATAGCAATGATTATCCTTTATCTCTTTTTTAGTTATGAAGTCTCCCCATAGCTATAAATCTGACAGGGAATTTTTCCCTCACTCTTCTAATTTCTTGCTGCTGCCCTTAATGTCTAAGTCATTCATTCATTTGAAATTTGTCTTGGTATATGGCATGAGATATTGGTCTGCACATAGTTTCTACCATACTGGTTTCCACTTTTCCCATTTGCTTCTATATGTTGTGTCCCATGTCTGAGATTCTGTGAGAAGTTGTTTCCATTCTGTTCTTGCTTATCTTTAAAAACAAATTTTATTACTAGCTTTAATTTCTTCATCATCTACATTTCTCCTTTTTTCCTTTCCCCCACCTCTCTCAGAGTCTTCCCTTAGAATAACTAGGTACTTTTTAAAAAAGGAAAATGAAAAATAAGAAGAGAAAAAACTAGAGAAACCAAATAACTAATTCATACATTAAAAAAATCTGACACTATGAGTAGTGCCCCACACCCATAGATCCTTCCCCTCCCATATCTATTGAGGAGTAGAGGGAGATGTCTCCTTGTATCTCTTTCTTGGGGCCAAAACTGTTGTTTATAAATTTGTAATATTTATTTTTTATTGTTTTGTGGTGCTTGTCCTTTCACCACCTGCTTGACAACATTTAGTCTCAGAGGATGAATAGGCAGTGATCTATTCAGCCTCATACAACCAGGATATAGGAGAGAAATAAGCTGAACCAGGGTCTTCCTGGCTCTGGGGCCAGCTCTTCTTGTCCATATACGCCTTCCACATAGGTAAGTTATCACAGCAACAGATTCTGGAGGTTTCTGTTCTTAACTCATCAATCCCTTCAAAAATGCACAGGGTAAGAGTCTTTCCCCTTGAGTCTTGGAAATCTGGTGTCTACAGGAATGATGATGGAGAGCACTTTGAGGGCAGGGGCCAAGCCACACTGTTCTTTTAACTAGTTAGGGATAGCAAACTGAGGAAAAAGATAGGCAAGCACCTATCTTTGGGGGACCTAGGGCAGGGGCTTCTGCTCCCCAACCATGCTTCATACCACCACCATCGGGACCAATGTTCCATTAGAAATTGTCTTGACTTATGAAGTCTTTGCTACTATTTTGACTTCTGCTTCTCTTTTCCCTCTCTCCTCCTCTCCCATCCTGTGATAGTGTGAGCTTCTTGAAGTCCAGGATGGGATATTATTCATTTTTGTGTCCCTTACAGCAAGGAGCACATAAGAATTATACAGTGTTAATCCTTGAATTGGAGAATTCTTTATTTAAAAAAATTCCTGGGAGGATGCCTAAGTCAAGGAGTAGAAATGAAGCCTCATGATCAATCTAACTGCAGTTAGGATTTATAGGACAATAAACAAAGTCCATAGTCAAGAACTCAAACAAGAAGGGCACAGAACATGCTCCCACCCCCTTCCTTGTTACCCCTAGGGTACCTGTCTTTGCCTGACCTTGGGAAATGAAGCTGGATTTGTAACTATTTCCAGAAGTGCAGCTCCATTCAAATGAGAGGCTCACCTCCAGGTGACCCACAAGTCTTTGGGATAATGAGATTTGATGTCAGGTAGACAGAGGAAGCTGAATGTTCTACTCTGAATATGCCAGTCTTGAATGGCTCAGAAGCGCACAAAAGGGATTGGCAGAATTCGCTTGGCATCCAGGACTGCATCAGTGGACCAAGATCTGTCACTTCTGCCCTCTCCTTCCTCTACTGGGTGAAGATGCCTGGGCTAATGGGTATCAGAGAAGAAGCTTATTAAGGCTTTATCCGCTAGTACTTAGGATGGAAGGGGTCGCTTTGCTGTTAATTTGGAAGAATAACGTTGGCCCATGGATGTCTGTGTTAGCAGAATGGCTCAGGCCCACCTAAGTGCCTTCTCTGTACTAGAAACTGCTAGGTGCCAAGGAAGGGGGCAAAGCTGGGTGCCACACATGGAGGGCTCTCCTCCAAATAAGCAGGCCTTAACTTAGTATTTCTCTCTCTTCCTGGGTCAACTCCTTTTCAGATATAGTTTGGAATCAACCGATGCAAAGACTTTTCTGGATTGTATAGAGGATCAATCCCAAACGTATGTGGGAGGAGGAAAGCTCTAACATCCCTGTGCCCCTGACCTACAAAACAAACATATTTATAGATTTAGCTGCGCAGGAAGAATTTCTACCAGCAACAGGGAAAGACCAACTCCTCACCTGAGAGTTCAGTAAGAAGCTCAGAAATTTTTCTCCTTCAGGGCTTCCGTTCTAACTGAACAGACCCCTGGGACATGCGCCATCTTTTTCTGCCTCCAAAGAGTTTATGCCAACCTCTTTCTTTCATTTTTATGTTTCAACCAAAGCTTCTTGGCTTCCAGAAAGTTGGGTAGGCAGGTCTACAAATGTGCTCCCTCTATATCCGGATGTACTGGTAACCATTCCTTAACTACCTCCCCCTACAGAAGAATGTTTACTGTTTGCCAAGCCCTGATTAAATGTGTGATATAATAATAGCAGCAGTAACAACAATAACCAGCATTTAGAGATTGCTTTATGGTTGGCATGGTGCTTTACAAATATGATCTCACTTTATCCCCATAACAACCCTGGGAGGTAGGTGCTGTTATTAGCCCCATTTTATAGATAAGGACATTGAAGCAGGTGACATGTCCAGGGTGACACAGCTAATAAAGGTCTAAAGCTGGATCTGAATTCAGATCTTCCTGGCAGCAGGTACAATGCTCCTTGAACTGTGGAAGGCTCTTGGTAGACAAAGCAGAAAAAAGACCCACTTCTGCTTCCAAGGAGCTTATTTTTATACAGGAGACAATGATGTATACATGGTACAAGTGATAAAATCAGGATTG
Source organism: Notamacropus eugenii (assembly GCF_028372415.1). Classification (NCBI taxonomy): domain Eukaryota; kingdom Metazoa; phylum Chordata; class Mammalia; order Diprotodontia; family Macropodidae; genus Notamacropus; species Notamacropus eugenii. Next base: position 67,435,403 of record NC_092873.1, read on the forward strand.
ATAACAAGCAACAAGAACTGTCTCAAAGTGGACCAAGGAACCTCAGAAAGTGATGAGTTCCTTGGAGGTCTTCAAGCAAAGGCTGAATACATATAGACACCAAATGGTCAAAAATCTAAATTCTTAAAGGTAAGGTAAAAGCAGAAAGTAAAATTATAGTGAAGGACCTCAATTTACTCTTTTCTGACTTAGATGAATCCAAATCCCTCAATAAGCAAAGAATACGTGGACTCTTGTTAGAGATATTGGAGAAAGGATTATCGGTCAGACTCAGGTTAGGCTTGGTGCTTCTGGTATCTCTTTTCACTCTGAGATTCTGGTGTCCTGGAATAAGGAAAATTTCTTCAACCTGTGATCTCAGGTTTAGATTCCCTCCCAATAAGTATTGATTCAACATACAAAAATGGAACTCCTAATGTAAGCATGTATCCACTCCCAGAAAAGGGAAATGGAATCTCATGTGCTCATAAGATGGAGGTAGATAGAATGAACCAAAGGTGCTTCACCCTACAAGAGCTTGGGAGCAAGTGGGGCTAAGGTTGATGGACATTCAAAGTATTCATCACCAACTCTGCGCATGGGAAGGGAGCTGTAGGGAGCAAGGTTGCCCAGGGACTGTGGCTCACTCTCAAGGTGGGAAATCTGTCATGTTGAAAACAGGAATGTACCACCATCCAAAGATGTCTCAGGCCCTGGGCTGAACTGGAGATGCACAGAGAGGTTAAAAAAAAACCAGTCCCTGCCCCCTAGGAGCTCATATTCTAATAGCAACACCTTGACCATGGGTTGGCGACCAGCAAAATGTTGGTCTCTCCTCATGGTGGCCTTGCTCCCTCTCACTTCCTTACAAGGACAAACCAGGCTTTTTTTCTAGAAGACAAATAAAAGTCTAGTAAAAAACAGTATGGAGCAATTGCCTGAAGAGCACCCCCAGCTCATGTGAGTATGGCTTTCCCAAGCACTTCAGCCCCAGAAACTCCAGCTCTCATCTCAAGCAGCAGCCTGAGCTTTCGGCAGCTTCATAGTCCTCATGACTTCTGATCATTGATGCCATGTCCAATTCCATGGTAAAGTGCCCAGGTGCATTTGACACTGATCAGTTGGCCAGGGAAGTTAAGTCTCACCAGATGCCATGCTATACTTTGGCCATGCTTCCCAAATGGACCCAGAGACAATTTCCTTTTGCCTTTCTCTCTCTCTAATTCTTGTTTCAATTTGTGCATCTTCATTTACTTTCAGATGAATTTAATAATTGTTTAAAAGGAAAGCAAAGTGAAATGATGCAGCTTCATTAAGTCTCTGGCCATCCACAGGCTGTATCTAAATTGTTCTTTCCCTCTCAGGAAGCCAGGAGTGTGTTTTAAATCAGAATCGTTGACTTGGCATGCCAAGAAGCTCCCTTTGGTACAATCTCTTCTCTTTTGCCAGACCAAGTAAAAATGGACTTGCCTGGGGGAAGGAATTCAGAGTCTGGATGGACATTGTGAGTTTTCCTGGTGTGACGTGGGATGTCAGCAACTATAAACATGCCAGATTTGTCCTATTGAAAAATAGTTATGTCCTGAATGCATAGAACAATAGTTTTAAAGCTGTTTCTTGGGGGAAGCAGGATTCCAATAAAGCCTTGAGTCTAGGAACCTCCCTCCCACCAAGACCTGATGTCCCATGTCCCAGTGCCATTCTTAGGAGCAGACCCATAAGATGTCATTGCTCTCTTGTGGCTCATGACCCCCACACAGAGTTTACTCTTGGAAAATTTCCAAATGTATCTCATGTTTGGAATTCCCCAAATGTAGGCAACAGGGCCCCCAATTCCTATGTGAACATTCTAGGAAACTGATCCATACCAGAGGAGGTCTGCCTTTTATTTTTAGCCCTAGAGAAAATATGGAAGATGTAAAGGACCCCCAGGGCCCATGAACAAACACAGAAAATACACAAGGCACCTCAAGTGGTTCAGCTTGAAAGTAATAGAGTTCAATGTATCTGAAGAGACAACTTTGCAATGTGTTGGTATATCCCTAGCTCTCCCACAGTCCTGCACTGTTCTCTCAAGATCCCTTGTGCCCTGCCATTGTTCAGACTTCCCTGGGAGGCAAACATGCTTCAAGGCTGCTAGACAGGCAACATGTCAGCGTATCAATCAGCAACATTAATGAAGAGCCCACGATGTGTCAGGCCCTGGGCTGAACTGAAGATGCACAGAGAGGTTAAAAAAAACAGTCCCTGCCCCCTACGAGCTCATATTCTAATGGCAACACCTTGACCATGGGTTGGCAACCAGCAAAATGTTGGTCTCTCCTCATGGTGGCCTTGCTCCCTCTCACTTCCTTACAAGGACAAGCCAGGCTTTTTTTCTAGAAGGCAGGGTCTCAGAGGATCTCTTTTTGCTCCTAAAAAGCTGAATCTTGGAGCCTCAAATTTGAGGTTATTCAAGAGACCACTCCCCCACCCTGCCCCACTTCACTGCAAGGCATAGGTAGCCCAAGACATCTTCCTTCTCCTGCCAGAAGTCAAACTCCTACAGGCTAGATTCTGGGTCCTGGATCCTTTGACAAAAGTATGTTTTGAGACTCAGCCAACCAATCCTCTAGGGATCAGCTCCAGCTCTGGAAACCCCATTCAGAACCATCTGGAATCCTCTCCATGAGATGCCCATGGGACTTCCCCACTCTCCACATCCCCCAAGACTCATGGACTTTGAGCTCACACAGCTAACTGAGGGGCTTTCCAACCTGATCAGAGAACTAACTTTCCTCATTCCTGCTCCCACCTTAAAAACAACTCAAGGGTCTGACATCTCAAACCCTACAGATTCCCAGATGGCTATTGAAGGCACATTTTCTGAAAATGTTTGGGAAGTCCCTCAAATGCCCCCACAGCCACCAATGTGATACAAGCCCCAACCAGACCCAAAGGTCTGGCATCTAACAGCTTAGAATTGATTTGGGCTTTGATACTTCTTGGTTTTATATCAACCTCTCTGGGACTGGAAGGAAGGTCTTGGGAGTTATGGGCTGCAAAGCCATGCAGCCAGCCTGGGGAGGAGCTGAAATGTGGAGCACATCTCTTTGGCCCTCTTGGGCTGTAAACATCCTGTGGCAGCCCAAGAGAGGGAGCTCCACACACAGACCTTTGGAGAAACCTCAGGGACTTGACTCAGGGGTTATCTAGACCCACCTAAATTTCCACAAGCCTCCCCAAGCATCCCTGACCAGTGGCCTCTGCTTGAGGGCAAATGCCCAACTGTGCCTCTCTGCAGCCTTCCCTTGCTGTTCTGAGTGCTGGGACCTAGAAGAATGAGTTGAGATCTCCTTGCTCAGGTGAAATTTTCACTGACTTGAACACAGCCTTCATGGCCCCCAAGGATTTCCTTCTCTGGGCTCACTCACCCATATCCCTTCAAACAGAACACCTCATTCTCCAAAGTTAATTACAAAGTTAGCAGTGTGTTTTCTTCAGGCCTGCCTCCATCACTGCTGTCTGCCTAACGGTGACTCTGGGATTTGCTGGTATGGGGGTCATCAGTCTCTCCAGGGGCCTCCCCAGCTGCCCGTGGGCCTCCAGCCCAGCCCTGCCATCTCCCCAATGGCAGGCCTGGGCTGGAAACAGCCCCAGTCCACCAAGCTGAGCTTCCTTTCAGCTTGCAGAGTCTTTTTAAGGCATTTCTCATAAAGCTACACCACCTTGGTTACCATGGAACCAAACTATGACATAATCCTCGGGCCTACATCCTAATGTAATTGGAATGACAAAATAAACACACACATCCAGGTTTTCCAGTCAGTTTGGAGGGGAGCCCTGGTATTGATTCAGTATTGTAACCAAATCCAGTACTTACTTCACTGCACAGGAGGCCCAGATTTTCTTGCAATTAGAAATGAAGTTGACTGGACTCTAGCAACCAGTTGCCCTCCTTGCTGCAGTGCCTCCTTTCTCTGGCCTGTCCTACTCATGACTGCCAAAGTGATGTTCCTAAGGCCCAGAGCTCACTCCAGACCTTTCTCCTGGGCAATCACCAATGGCTCCCCACTGTTTCTAGGATAAAATGCTTTGGGTTCTTCGAGCTTGGTGTTGAAGGGAAAAGAAGAGGACAGTAGCGTCACAGAAATCCCACTGTACACTGGGAATGTGCCATGATGGAGTTTGAGCCCTATATGAGGAGGCAGGAACCAGATCTTACTGACCTATGTACTCTGCCATCTACAGAACCTAGTGTCATCCCTGGCATGTAGCTAGGAGCTCACAGAATGTTTGTTAAATGAGTACCAGCTCTATGAAAGTCAAGAAGAGGCCTGAATGATTCATCTGAGCCTCACTCCCAGGAGACCGACCTCTCCTATGGAGACTGCCATGACTGGTTCCTGCTCTTCCATCTTTAGGGGATCTGGCCAACACTACCCTCCTCTGATCAATTTTAACCAGAGGGAGGCGTTCCCCAGCAGAACCCAGCGAAGCCCCTGAGGACACAGCCCAGGGTTTTACGAGACCAAGAAAATGAGCCATTGTGGAGGATGAGAGTGAGCTCATGGAGCATGTATGGAGCATGTGAAGCATCTGGGCCTGGACATGGCCCAGGGAGGGGGCTTGGAGCAACTGAAGGAGCTCAGTGACCTTTCTCATGTTGATTTAAAATGATTGCCCTGCCCATGTGAAGAGATGTTACATTTCTGGTCCAATTTTTCCTTCTCTAAGATAGCAAAAAAGAGAAGAAACAAAGATAGAGAACCACCCCCTGCCCAGTCCAGGTATAGTTACTGAGCATTTGTCCTACTCTTGTGCCAGACTCCAAACATACGTCCTTCCATGGGACTAGCAGGAGCTGCCCTGCCCCTTCCAGATGAGCCCTGCCATGCCACTGTCAGTCCCACATTTGAGGAGGAGCACAGGGATTCATTGGGATAAGGAAGAGACTCCAAGGCTCCACCCGGTCCTAGTGAATACGCATTCTTCTCTCATTCATTTTCAGAACACAGAATCATATTTTGAGTGGCAGCTCAGCAGGAGAGACTAACTTCTAACTCACTAACTAAGTGATCTCAGTATAGAGCTGGGAGGTTTGTAAAGTGTTCTATAGGCCTGAGATCATTCACATAATCTTCAAAAACAGCGCAAATTATGACCCTTATCTTACAGAGGTAGAAACTGAAGTTCAGAGACAGTGACTTCTCCAGAGCCACAGAGAGTAAGACTTTGAGGCAGTATGTGAACCCAGGGCTTCTAGACATCACATGCACCCTAACTCTAAAATGCACCACTACAGGATGCTGCCTTTTCTTTCTGATTTCTTGTCAGATGATGAACTGAGAAGATGCAGGATTTGCCCAAAGTCCCACTAAGTGACAAACAGAACCAGGATTTGAACCAGGTCTCTTGGTGCCAAATCCAGTCTCCACCCATTACACTGGGTTACCTTCATGAATAAATGAATGGCTAGCTGGAGGGATGAAAATGTATCTGAGAAATATGAACATGAGAGCTCTTGTTCTCATGAAGTTCTAATATGGAGAGACAACAAGGCAGTGATACCCAGGAAGGGAGCATCCAGGACCAAAAAAGGAGGGGTGAATTGATGTATTTGGGCAGTTGATTAATGTGCATTTTCCAAGAAAGATGGAAGTATTGGTTTTAGTACTGATTCCAGAGAAAGGACAAAGGATGCCTGCACCACAGTATCACAGATACAGGCCAGATGGCCAGTTAGAACAGGGAGCATGGTCTGATGGGGTGGGGATCTGGGCCCAGGCTGGTCTAGATACAATGAACCAACTGAATTTGCTCTCACTCACTCACCAATCAAAGTAGCTGGGCCTTAGGGCCAGAGTTTCAACCCAGAGTGAATTCACTTCCCCAGGACTTGGGGCAGGGGTTGAAGGGAGAGGAAAACTTATAAAATGAGGATAAAACTATAGAATTCTAAAAATATATAAATTAAAATTATCTCTGGTTGTTCAGTCATTTCAGTGGTGTGGGACTCTTCATGACCCCATCTGGGGTTTTTTTTGGCAGAGATACTGGAGTGATTTGCCATTTCCTTCTCCATCTCATTTTACAGATGAGGAACTAAGGCCAATAAGGTGAAGTGATTTGCCCAGGGTCACACAGATAGGAAGTATCTGAGGCCACAACTGAACTCATGAAGATGAGTCTTACTGATTCTAAGAATAAGGCTCTATTCATTGCTTCACTGAATTGCCCCGTATCATTACAGTGGCCTGACCTGAAATATTTTCATGGCTTTTCAAATCTGTCAGTGAGTTCAGGAGTGGGTAGAAAAAACTATTCATTTTTTCTACAGTTTTTACAAATTGAAATTTAATAAGACTTTCCCAGCTATATCCCAGTCTGAGGAAGTCACAAGGTTTGAGCAGCAACTTCCCTCAAACCACCCCGCCCACCTTGGGGGCCCTACATAGCTTCAGGCTCCAAAAGATGTAAGGTCCATCCAAGGGTCAATTTACTCTGTATATTTGAATTGCCTAGAAGGTAAGCTTCTTGAGAGAAGGGACTTTTTTATCTTTCTCTTTGTGTAATGCTCTGTTACAACAGTTTGTGTTTAGAAGCAATGGAATGACTCCCAAAATCCATGCAGTTTTCCTTCTGTGGCTTTCAGGAAAATATTTTAGATAAAAATTTATAAGTTCAATCCCAATCACTCCAAGCCTCCAGTTAGGAAAACTGTCAACATTTAGGTAGTGGTTGAGCTCTCTGTAAGTGTATCTCCAGTTAACCCTGGACTCTTTCTGTTGGGAGGCAATTCAGTTTACTGGAAACATCTGGGTAACCAAACAATACTTTGTTATGATGTCTGTGGATAGAAAGGCACCAGAAGGGAAAGTTGAAGCACATTCTCTTGAGAATTCCCTCAGTTCTTGAGTAGATGAGTACACTCATAGCCTCCACTTGAGGGTTTGCTCTGAAATGTCTCCATAGACATCTTGGATATTTCCCTTCTCTGCCCTCCCTTTCTCCTTTCTCTGGTTGTCCCAGTTAGGCTGGTTCATTGCTCAACTCTGTATGATCCCTCTTCTGGCCCTCCCTCCTTCCTCTCTGCTCCTGGCCTCTAGGAATCTTTACTTTGTTGGAGATGGCTCCTTCTTATGTGCAGATTCCTTAGGTTGTGACCCAGGTCTCACACCATGACTTTGATGGATTCAAGGTGTACAGGCCCTACTCACAGTTGATTCTGATTAATGGATTCAACGAGAAGTGCCATCAGCTAACAAAGACTATCACTTTTAAGTAGGAGGGATAATCAGTGGAGCCTTACCTTACATGGCATATGCCCAGTGCCCAACACAGGAGCTGGCACATAGCAGGTGCTGAATAAATACTTGGTGATTGTTTAGGTTGTCTGATTGATTAACCGATGACTCATTGATATGTGTCTGCTGTAGTCTTGACTCACGATTCAATCGTAGAACCTAAGAGCTAAAGGGTCCTCAGTGACTACTTCATCTAAGTCATTCTTAGACAAGAATCTTTCTGTGATATCCATGACAATTAGTCATCATCGAAACTTTGTCTGAAGACCTCTGGTGGAGAAAAGAGAGTGAGACCTGTTGCTCCATCAGTTCATCCTATCCTTGGACAGTTCTCACTGTCAGGAAGTGTTTCTTATCAAAACTCAATCTTCCTCTTGGTGATGGAAGATCAGAAGAACATAGCTCTAGGGCTGGAAGGGAGGTCAGAGAGCCCATTTGGTCCAGCATCCCCATTTCACAGATGAAGAAACCAAGGCCTAGACGAAGGTCATATAAAGAGTAAGTATCAGAGGACCTCACGTCTATCCGTTGGTCCTGGTTTTGTGCTCTGAGGTCAAGGTGGATCAACTGATTAATCAGTCTGATTGGCATATTGGAAAGAACAGTGAGCTTGGGGTCAGACAAAACCTGAGTTCAAGCCTGAGTATCACTACTTAAAAACTGTGTGACCTTGGAGGAATCCTTTCATTGCCATGAACACTGCTCTGAACCTGTGTTTTTTCATCTGCAAAATAGGATCCTGATACTTTGATACTTGAAGAGGATCCAGGGAGGTAGTATATATAATGTGTGTGTGCATAACTAGAGAGAGGGAGGGAGGGAGGGAGAGAAAGAAGAGAGAGAGAAAGTGAGAGAAGGGGGAGAAATAGAGAGAGGGGGGAGAGAGGAGAGAAAGAAAGAGACAATGCATACTGAGGCTCAAAGGTCACACAAATAATTAGTAGCTGAGCCAGAATTCAAACTTGGACCCTCTTTTGGCATCAGTTTCTTCTTCTGTCAAATGAAGGGGTTGGATTAAATGCCCTCCAAGATCTGTTCCATCTCTCATATTCAACTCTATTCTAAACCAGGACTTTTGAAAGACATAGTGGAAGAGAAGCCAGTGGTTCCCCTGGCAGTGGAGAGGAGAGTGTTGAGTGGAATTGTTTGTATCTGAAGTGCCCAAGGATCTAGCCCCACCAGCCATCCAAGGACTGTTAACTGGAACAATCAAAAGGATGCAACACTGGAAATTAACACATGGAAAAGTAAACAGATTGCATTCTACTTTCATGCTCCAAGGAGGAAACACTAGGGAAAAGGGTTGTTCAAGAGCTGGTGATCTGTTTTCAATGAGCAGAATATGTGGTGCCTCCCAACAAGTGGCCAGATCATTTTGTTGCACTGATGGGAAGTTGTGTTTGTGTTTTCATCTCAGTTGTTGCCTTGAGGAAGCACATGCTGGTCAAAGGCATGGAGAGCTGGGTGCCCAGGTACAGAGAGGCAGGAAAGCTGAGGAAAGCTTGAGGCATCCCTTGGAACTGGCAATGTGCCACCCACCCAGAGGTGTCTGAAACATGCAACACCCCCAGATAGCCCCATCTGTGAAAGGTTGTGCTTCCACAGAGCTCTGGGCCACCCTTCTGGATGGGACGCTTGCCCCTGCCTTCCTCCATCCCATGGGCTGGTAACAGCATGTTTTCTGGGGTTTTCAGGAATTCACAAAAGCACTTCTTAATCAGACGAACAGAGAACAAATACTGATTTAGATGAACTCTAAATGTGTCTCTGGGTAAGTGACCCAAAGGGCACTGGAGAAATGCTGAAGTCAACGAGTATGCCTACTATGTGTCAGGCAGTGTGTTAAACAGTAAGGATTTGAAGAAAGACAAAAACTATGACACAAAGCTATCTCTCTTCCTGGAACATAGTAGGCAATTAATAAATGATTGTTGAGTTGAGTTGAACCAGTGGGTACAAAGTAGGTTGCCTTGGAAGGTCATCATCAAGAAAATATAGGATTGGAAAAGGAGGCGAGCCATTCATATAGAAAGAACAGGAGGTAACAGATGGACATCCCTCATGTCAGACTGGTTGCTATACAAGATGTCCCCAAAATCTTAGTACAGCCTTTAGAAGTCACAAGACTTAGAAGAATGCCACCAGCACATTACATAGATCTTCCATGTAGGATTTATGGGAGGACATGGGCCATATGATGTGAATGTGTTACTATCTGCAACAATGAAGAGGGCATCCACATTGAATTTAGAATCTGTCCCTCAGTCAGAGTTGCTCATGGTTCTGATAACCTGCATTACTTTTTGGGAGTGTTATCTTTCTTTCAGCTTAAGCTTTCATCTAGAAACTTGTGAAGATCTCTGCACTAGACAGTCTAATAGATTAGCATATGCTCTACCTGCAACCATACTGGCTATAGTGCATCCCAAGGCAGTCTTTGTGAAATAGAATTGATATTTTCGGAAATTTAAAGTCTCAGCATGGCTATTTCCAATATCACAATCCCTTGATAAGTAAAAAGTAATAGCGTACATTTATACCATATTTGTAAAGTTTATAAAAAGCTTTCTTCTCCAAAGTCCACATAGTATAAGCCTCATTATTTCTGTAATCCTTAGCCCAATATCCCACTCTCCAGGATCATGTAGAACAAGACCAGTCTTGAGAGATATCTTCCAAAGCACTGTCTCATTGATTAATTTCCCCCACACCAGATTTGCTTTGGGGAATCTCTGAATATAAATTGTCTGTGTAAGTTCACATACATATGGCTAACAAGGCACCTAATCCCCATTCAAGGGCTCATGGTAACTGTGCATTTACTGGTTACAGGACAGCCTTCATCCTACCCCACAGGAAGAAAGAAAATGTAAAGGATTCATAGGAACCCATAAACATATACAGAAAATATTTAAAGGACTAACAATAGCCTATGAACAACCCATACAATTCCACTCCCACTATAGAGAATCCAACTTTTTAACAGGTACTAAGGTCCATTAGAATCAGTGCTGTTCTCTGTTCTGAACTCCCCTCAGAAGGGAGTTGAACTTAGAATTGCCAGTGGGGAAATCCCTTGATATTCCAGCAAGTTCCCCTTTTACCACATGTAGACTCAGACAGACATTCAGCTTTCTAAGACTACTCCAAGGGGCTTCAACTCTGCTGCAAGAGATACACTAAGGACAGCTTCCAGTTGGACTGTATCATTCTAATAACTCAAATGAATAGCTGTGACTACAGCTTTAATGCTGTGTCCTTCGAATTACCAAACAACCTCTTTATAGAGGTAGACAAAAATGTATTGGGGAGAATAAGGTATCAGAATATCAAGAGAAATGGATGAAACTCTTTGAAATGAGTAAATAAAAAGCAGTTACTGGGTACTTACTATGTGCATGTTCCATGCATGCTAAGTAAGCATGGATACAAATACAAAGTCAAACAGTCCCTGATTCAAAAACTTACATCCTAATGGAGGAGGCAATACCTAGGAGGAGAGATGGCTAGGAAAGGGAAGTGTGATCGGAGACACCATATGGATGTTAAGTAGAAAGAGACAACAGTGCTGAGTTGGCACCACTGATGGTGGAAGAGGGATTAGTGCACATGCACGAGGGTGGGACAATGCCCAAGGGAAAGGGATGTTGGCTGGTCAGGGTGCCCTGAATGGAGGCTTAGCTCCTTGCAGCCTGATCTCTGGAAGTAAATATGAAAGTGGGAATGGCACTTCCAAACCTCTAATTATACAAAAATAAAGTATAATCATCAACTATTTGGTTCTGATTTTTTTTAAAAAAGTGAAGTCATTCATCTTTGGAATGCCTATGCTTATACATGAATGCCATCTGAACATGCTTCAGGTACACATCCCATCTTACCATTCATTCAGGCATCTCCTCCTCCCCTTTCGACCTCCCTAGGGGGTGAAAAGTCCCTTCCTTTCCCTGATATCCTCTCCCTCCTATGGACTATCTTTCCTTATTAGAATATATGTTCCTGAAGGTCAGGAAGTGTCTCTTTTTAAAAACATTTATAGCCTCAGAACTTAGTGAGTGATAAAAGATTTGATAAAGATGAATTGTGGGGGGGGGGGGCGGAGTGTACTCAATAAATCAGCGTTTGATAAGCCCCAAACTACAGATTTCTTGTGGGATGACTCTTCATTTGAAAAGCCTTGCTAGGAAAACTGGAAAGCATTTTAGTAGAAATTAGGTTCAGATCAGAATCTTATACCATATACCAAATGAAGCTCAAAAATGGGCATAGGACCTGATAATCAATATTTTTAAGCACCTACTACTATGTGCCAGCTCTTGGGCTAAGTGCTGGGATTACAAAAAAAGGCACAAGACAGTTCCTGCCCTTAAGGAGTTTACAATGTAATGGAAGAGATGGTGCGAACAAGTACATACAAAGCTAGCTAGTGCAGACAAAGAGGATATAATTGGCCGACCAAGAGAAGGCACTGGGATTAAGAGGGGCTGGGCAATGTTAGAGGTCATACATCAAAGACAGTAGAAGCTAACCAGATCAGGTCCTTTCACAGCTCTGATTAGTGGAACCTATGTTGGACCCTAGTGGAACCTAAGTTCCAACTACATTGGAACTTAACCAACAAAGAAATAGAAGTTATCACCAAGAAAGATACTTTCAGCGAATTGAAAAGCTTTTGCCTGGACAAAATTGATTCAAATAAGATGAGAATGGAAGAGGTTTTCATGCCAAATATCTCTGCAAGGATCTAATATCCAAACTATATGGAAAGCTAAAACAAACCTGTTAGCACTAAATTCATAGGAAAATGCTAAAAGCATTTGAAATAAACTGTTCTCAAAGGAATTGCAAGCAATTAGCAATCATATAAAAGATGGTACCAAATCACTAATGAAAAATGCGAATCAAAACAGTTTGGAGATTTCACCTCATGTCCAGTGAATCAGCAAAGATGACAAAGGCAAGAAGAGTGAAAGTTAGAGAAGTGGAAAGGGAGGCGCATTAACGTGCTCTGAGAGAAGTAGCGAACGAATCCAGCTATTCAGGAAAGTGATTTGAAATTGTGCTATGGAAAGGCTGAAAATGCCCACAGTCTTTGACCCTGAAATTCCATCACTCAGTGAAGACACAAAGCAGCAGAGAAACTGCTGATCTACACTGAGTCTCTGAGAGGGAAAGGGACATGGTCAAGGTCACACATCTGGGAGGTGTCACACAATCTGACTCACAGAATGACCAAAATAGTATCTGCATCAGAAAGTTCCCAATACCAATGAAAGGACAGGCCCAGTTCTGAGAGAGACAGAGACTGGGGGGAGGGGGGAAGGCAGGAAAGTTTTGAAAGATAGATAGATAAATAGATAGGTGATAGGTAGATGGATGGATGAACAGAGAGATTGATGATAGATATAGATGGATGATAGATAGATAGATAGATAGATAGATAGATAGATAGATAGATAGATAGATGGATGGATAGATAGATGGATAGGTAGATAGATAAAAGACAAAACTAGATTGAGAGAAGTAGAGATAGTGCTAGAGACAGACAGAGAGATAGAGAAAGTTTGAAAGCAGGAGCCCTGGACAGTTATAAATAGCATTGTGGAAGGGCTCCATTCCAACATAAGGCACATGCAGAGTCTAGCCCTTTATGTGCAGAGGCAGGTGGATTAGTTGTATATTAGCTCATAAATCATGAGATCACCAGCTCAGAGCTGGAAAAGATCTTAGGAACTCCTTAGTCCAACCTTCTCACTTTACAAAAGAGGAAACTGAGTCCCAGAGAAGAAAAGAGACGTGCCGGGGGGAGGAGGCAGGTCAAGTCACACAATCCAAGTATGACCAAAGTAGCACCTCTTGGATGTTGTGACAACTGGCTTCCTCCTTTCAGGGCCTACAATGGGTGCTGCTTGTCTCCTTTCATTGAAGGTGCCCTTTCCTCCCCAGTAGGAAAATAGGCACGAGGTTAAAGCCTGCAGAAATGGGCAGGCACATGTTTGGAGGAGGCTTAGTGTCCCCAGGCACAGGAAGCCCTAACTAGGGCTTTCTAAACTAAGGGACCTGGAGGGGATGATGGGAATCTCAGCTGCTGGCTGTTCTGGAGCCAGGACCTGAAGGAAAAAAAGTCCCAGGCTCTCAGGAGGATGGTGAACAAAAGCCTCTTTATTTCTTTGGTCTCAGTGCTGTTCCCAGCAAAGGCCTCTCTCTAGCTCCCAGTCAGATATCATCATGGAGAGGACCATTCTGGCAAATGATTAGTTCTCATGGAGCTTTTCAGAAACCACTTTTCAGAAATGCTCTGGCCTAGAGCCCAGACCAATAGTACTGGGTTCAAGTCAATGCAATTTAATTCAGGAATGAAGGTCTCCTTGTAGGTTAGGCTTTGTACCTGCACAAGGACTGGGGAGATGAAGGCCAACTGCCAAGTGGTCAGCTGGCCGGGCAGGAGAGTCCAATGCTTCCTGAGAAGGCTCATGCCACCTTCCTATTGCTGTACAGTGTGGTGGTGGGTGGTGGTTTTTCTGACATCTTTGCATCTGCCTCCTAGAGTATTGCAATGACCTCCCAGTCGGTCATCCTGCATTCAATCTCTCCCTTCTCCTCATGGCTGCTGTATAGACGTCTCTAAAGTGTGGATCTGGCCATGTCACTCCCTTGCTCAGGAAGTTTCAACAACTCCTTGTTGCCTCTAGGATAAAACACACAAACTGTCTCCAAGTTCATTGGACAGTTTTCTTTCATGCACTCTACGTTCAAGTCAAACCAACCTGTTTGCTCTTTCTCATTTCATCTACTCCCTCCATGCTTTCGTCCAGACTGTTCTCCATGCCTGGAACACACTCTCTTACTATAATGCAATCCCCAGCTTCCTTTAAGATTCAGCTTCCTCCCACACACTAAGTTACTATTGTCACCGCCCCCTCCCCAGAAACAGAGAATTTGAGAGACAGCCAATTGTAGCCCAACTCACCGAGGGCAGGAATCCTTATGAAAGCAGCTCTGGCAAGAGGATGTCAAGCTGCTTCAGCTAAGAAATCCCCCAGAAGGGCTTCAATGAACAGCCTGTAGCTCTTCTGTACTGACTTCTCCTTGAGAAGAGTGGAGGCTTCTTGAGGGCAGGCACAGATCTAGTCTTCCTTTTGTATCCCTAGTGCCCAGCACAGGCCACAGCACATAGTAAGGGTTTGGTAGCTGATTGGTGAGTGAATCAGGGCAGGAATGGTTTCATGTTTGCCTTAGGGCCATAGTAGGTGTAGAATAACTGTTTATTGGCATGAGATCAAGACAGTTTTTATTGTGTGTTAGGGGGGTTGTAGAGACGAACTGGGGAGGGGGTGCGATGAAAGTGGTGCCAAAAAAAGAAGACAAGTAATATAATCGCTTCAAGGAACCGTGTGAAAAACACCCAGGAACAGAAAGGAAACAAGAGGAGACAAAGTCACTTGAACCACCAGTGCCATGTTTATGCAGCCAACGATGTGGACATACACTTTTTTAAAACTCATGCTATGGTTATAGACTCCTGGTCTCAGTGCTCTTGTTTTGTCCTTCTTTGTGGATGGAGACATTCATGTGTGGGGATGATTTTCAAGTGCATAATAAAAATATTTATTTGGAAAATGCTTGTTGAAAGAATGAGTGAATCTCCATCATCTGATGAATTCCTGACATGCCTTAAGCAATCATTTCATTCTTTGCTCAAGGAAGGAAGCAATGAAGGGAAATGCCATTCTAGAACTGATTCTGAACCAAAGGAGCCAGTTTTTAGAGAAATAATGGGAACCTTGGGGGATGGACTCCCTCTAGTACCTGGAAGTGCATTTCTAAGCATTTAGAGAAAGGCCCTAGGGCCGCTGGGCATAGCTGAGTCCAACAATACATGGATGTGACCTGACTATCAGGAGTGAGGAACCTAAGCAACAATCCCCAAAGGACTAGAGTTACAGATACCTGGGTTGACCCCAAGAAATGATTGGCTCCTGACTATCCTGGATTCTTGCTTCCTGCACAGATATGCAGAGTCCTCACCACCAAGCCGTCTTTTATTTCCCTGGCTCATGTCTCTTTTCAAATCCTGCCCCTTCTACCTGCAGGATGGGGATTGCCCACCCCCTGATTGCTTAATCACAGGTGTTGCCACTGCCTTGGACAGGATACCATGCCCATGACCTAAAATTATACTGGGAAAGATGTCCCAAGAAGGATGGGAAGCTCTCCAGAATGAAATCCTAATGATGCAAACACAAACTATTTCGATGACAAAGAAAAAAAGGAAGCCAGCTTAAGTGGCCAGCCTGAATTTTTTCAAAAATGCTTCTGCCAATGTTGAATTTTAAAAGACAGGTCCCCAAAAGTAAAGTAAGGTTGATAGCGGAAGAGAGTTACAAGAGCACGGCAGGGTCCTCCAGAGAAAGGGCAGCAGCGCTATCTAGGGTATGGGAGCAGTGCTAACAGATGATCAATGGGTGAAGGCAAAACGACTCAACTCTCAAACTGTGCTGTTCTCTACCACAGAGGACAACAGTGGTATTGGGAAAGACAGAACTACAAAAGCTGGTAGGGCGAAGACAAACAAGAGAAGTAGAGATAGTGTCCAGGGGTATCTGACTGTCTTCACAGTCCTTTGAGTCCTCAGGTTCCTCTGAATGATGCCCCAAATTCCTGACAGAGGCTTTCCTTGAGCTGCTGTCTCTGATCAGACAGGAATTGTGGGAAACAAGTAGCCAGTAACAGGCAACCAGACTTGGTTAGCCTTTACTGGGTACTGGTACAAGGCATGCAAAGATACACCCTGCCCTCAAGGAGCTCAGAGTCTGATGGAAGAGAAAATATGGAAACAGCCAGGAAGATAGGAGGGATGTATGGGGTAAATGCAGGGGAGGTGGTGGGTAGCAGGGAGGGAACCCAGAAAAGGTAAGCTGGATTTCAAAGGGAGCTGGAAAGCCTGGGGGACAGTCAGTGCTGAGGCACAGAGACAGCAGTGGGAAAATCATGTTGGAGAGACTTCAAGTTCACACATGAGACTGAAATACATGATGTGTGAAAGAAGAGCAAAGCAGAAATGTAAGAAGACTGGAAAAAGAGAAAGAGCAGGCCAGGGGACGTAGCGGGGAGGAAGTAGGGGGACATGGGCTTTGAATGCCAGAGGAGTTTCTGTTTGAGCCTGGGGCAACAGACTCAGGGTCAGGAGACCCACCTACAGCTTATTCCACTGGTCCATGTGAGAGGTAAGGAGTTGCTGCAACAGGGTTTGGGAGGGGTCCGAGAAGGGGAGGAGTGTGAGTAAGAAGGAGAAATGACAACATGAACACACTGATGGCTCCATCTCTGGGGCTCGTGACTCATTGCGCATTTGGTTTTTACAAGAAAACATCCCTCAAGATCCCTGGTTGCAGGAAGGGTGTCAGAGGCAAAGGCAGAAGTTTGGGGAAAGGACTTCCCTTTGGGCCTCCCGCCTGGACAATTGTCATAGTCTCCTCATGGGTGTCTCCACCACCAGCCTCCACCTTCCACACAGTGGCCACCAAACTTTTATTCCTAAAGCATAGGTCAGACAGACTCTCTCCTCAGTAGCTTTTTGTCACCTCCAGGATCAAACACCAGCCCCTTCCTTGGCTTGGTGTTGAAAGCCTCTACCTTCTCCTGCTTTTCCAGATCCAAGGCACCCTTCCGTTTACACCCTCTCTTCCAGTCAATTTGCCATGCTTTCTACATCTCTTGAATGATTAAACATCTCCCATCTCCAGGTCTTTGCACAAGCTGTTCTCTCTGTCTGCAATACCCTCCTCACTCAAGGCTCAAGGGTATCTCCTATAAAAGTCCCTTCCCAGTGCTCCCAAATGATGTACCTTTAAAATCATACATATTTTGTATGTACTTATCTGTGCCTGTGTTGTTTCCCGCAATAGAAGATAAGCCCACTGAGGACAAGGACTGTTTCAAATTTGTCTTTGCATTTCCAAAGCCTGGAACGGTATCTGGCAAAGACCCTAACCCTAACTCCTTTAGTAAATGCTTGTTGGAGGAATGGGTGGGTGGATGTCTGCTGGATGGATCAATAAGTGAATGTGTGAATTAGTGAGAGTGAATGGACTGCTCACGTGTCCCAGAAAGCCACGCGGTATACCCCCCAGGAGCAAGGATCTCCCAATCTAGGCCACAGCTGTTGGGCCCTTGATTTGTAGACTGGCAGGGGGCCGGGCATGCTCAGCTCAACCTGGCAGTGGGTAAGTCAGCAGCAAACAATCTTCCCCGTTGGTCTCCTGATTTGCTTCACACTTTTCTTTGCTCACGTACTCTGTACTTTCTATTTCTGGTGTATCTCTAATAAAAACAAACAGCAGCTTAGGGAGCACGTTCTAACCTGCTCTCAAGTGCGCATTGTACCCTGGACCCAAACCACATTGGCGGGTTTCCTCCTCCTTATCTAGAGCCTGGGACTCCAGCCACAAGATGTGGATCAGAACAGACTGAGAGATCATTAGGTTCTGGAGGTCACTGGGGCATTCCCTGGCAATGTCGACAGGGCTCCCCTGAATATACCCCTCCTGCCTCAGTGTGATATGGAGGCAGCCCCAGGGTCCATCAGCCATGGGACCACAGTCATAGAATCTGAACACTGGAAGCAGCTCCGGTGGCCACATAGTCCTTTATCTGACAGGATCCTCACGGGGCCAAACCAACCTTAAAGTGGGGCCCCTAACTCTCTAGGCTATCTGTTCAACTTTGGGAAACTTTCATCATAAGGAAGCTTTCTCCCCCAACATCAGCCTAAATTCACCCCTTTGTATCTTTTACCATTATTCTTGGTCCCACCCTCTAAGGCCAAGATAACTAAGGCTAATCCTTCCTCCATAAGACAGCCCAGCCACAATCTGGGAGGCTGAGCCTGAGAATCTGGACCACCAGATCATCAGTTGCCCTGGCCAAAGAAACTCACAAAGGCTTATTGACTCAGGGTGGTGATCATCATCAAGGGAAAGGATACCCTCCCTAGTGAAATCCCAAAGCTATTGAAGTTTGAAATTCACATGCTGTCTTGAGGACAGTAGGAAACCCATTCCATTCTTTGCCACAGAATTAGAGAATGTTCAAGTTGAAAGGGTCTGCTCTGGGCTTTTAGGGTTCAGAGCATCATTAAGGGATCCGCCAGGACTTCACACTCCATGGGACAAAAGTCTGTGCGGAGTCTTTCCAATAGACATCAGTGTCCAGAAGCACCATGGGGATGTCTCTATTGTCCGGCTCAGACCTGCACAGGAGTGGCCATCACAGCATAACTCAGCAGGGGCCATAGGCCTTTCCTTGAAGGCCCCCAATGGGGGACCCCCTCCAGGAAAGCCATGCCACCACAGGACAGCTCTCCATGTAAGCACTTGCCCTGATATCCTGTTTAAATTGGCTTCTATGCACCTCCCCCTTTCCTCCTGCTTCTGCCCTCTGGGACCAAGTAGAACAAGGTTACTCATTCCTCCTCATAACAATTCTTAGAATACTTGAAGGCAGTTCCCATGTTCTGCTCAATTCCCTTCTTTTCCAGGGCAAGCATCCTCAGTCCTTTCAACCAGTTCTCATATGACATGAATTCAAAGCCCTTCACCATGCTGGTTTCCCTCCTCCAGATTCTCTCCAGCTCCCATGTCCATCCTAAAATGTGCTTCCTGGAACTGAAGTCCACTAGGACCCAGAGATCTTTTCTT
This sequence comes from Notamacropus eugenii, assembly GCF_028372415.1. Lineage (NCBI taxonomy): Eukaryota > Metazoa > Chordata > Mammalia > Diprotodontia > Macropodidae > Notamacropus > Notamacropus eugenii. The sequence goes on from NC_092873.1 coordinate 67,454,367, forward strand.
CTTAAATGAACTCTCACTTAGCCCCACCTCTTCACTGTTTACCTTCTCCTCCTGCTTCTGTTTAAGTCTATCTCTCCGGTGTTATTTTGAGTCAGTTGGAAGAGTCATGGAGAAGAGCCCATACATGGCAACTTGCCCACTGAATCTCCCCAGACCCTGGAATTTTGTGCCTTAGACTTGATTTATCAAATAAACTTGGTCATGTCCTTTCTTGGTGGAAGCATCTTCCCTAGAAAGTCCAGTGACCCAAAATAACTCCTAAGGTTTCTTCTCCCTAGACTGCAGCTGTTTGAGACAGCTCTATCGGATATTCCAAACTGACATTTAGGTCTATTTTTTTGCAGATGTGAAACAGTTTTAAATAAACAATTCCTTATGTATGGGATGGTAGAAGAGATCTTTACAGACTAAATTGTCATGGATCCTAAAATAATCATTTGGGAAAATCTTTAAAGCCAGATCTAGAATGTTTCTATAGAAGACTGAGGAAGGGAAAGAAAATCAACACACAGGCTTTTGGTCATTGACTAGAACTGAACTTTTGAGCCTTCTGAAATTATCCATTACTTGTCACATGACCTGATTCTTTGCAGACCTGTACCAGGGTTGGAGTTTGGGAGGGCACAAAGTAGAGAAAGGTGGAATATAGATTGCTAAAGATATGTTCTGTGATTTTTGAGAATGGGATTATGAAATCTCCAGGCTGGAAAGGATCTCAAAGAGCATGCAGCTCAACTCACCCAAACTAAAATCCCCTCTCTCATATGGCTCACAACTGGTCATCCTACCTCCTTCTGAAACCCTCCACAATGTCTATTTTTGGAGGACACTTACTGTGAGGAAGTCTTTCCTGGTATCTAGCCTAAGTGTTCTTAAACATGGAGAAATCAAGATGGTGTGCATTTGAAAGAGAAGCACAGATCTAGAGATTCCCAGGAATGATTCAAGAACAAGGCTCACCTGCCATATTGTTTACTCCTTTCACTCAATAATTGGGCTAAGAAACCAGAGCATTTCCATTAGGAGGAAACATGGAAAAGTGATGACTAGTACCTCCCACGAACCTTCAGTCTATTACGAGAACAACTCCTACAGTTTGGCGGGATGGCACAGAGAAGTGGAAACTCTCAATAGAGTCTTTGGGATAAATACCTTTAGGCAAACACCTGCAGAGACCCACCTGGCTCCTCTCTGGGAACCTCAGGATACCCATGCTGAAGGAGTGAGATCCCAGGGGAATTATCCATTGGACAGGGAGCAAAGCCCCACTTCCATGGCATGGATTCCTCAAGAATGACAATCCTAGAAGAACAGAACTTCTTAGATCAGAAACATCTTATTCCATTGGAAGTCCTCTTTGTTTTTCATGAGTGATATTTCTGTGATTGTTCAGTCTTTCCAACCTTCTCTGACTCTTTGTGTCCCCATTTGGGCTTACCTTAACCAAGATACTGGAGTGGTTTGTCATTTTCTTCTCCAGCTCATTTTACAGATAAGGAAACTGAGGCAAACAGAGTTAAGTGACTTGCCCAGGGTCACATAGCTTCTAAGTGTCTGAGGCTGGATTTGAACTCGGGTCCTCTTGACTCCAGCTTGGTACTCCATTCGCTGCTCCACCTAGTTGCCACCTATTTATAAATATAGTCAGATAAAAAATTGATGGAGTCCTGTCTAAGACTATATTCTTGGACAGCATCCCTGTCAGACAAAAGAAGTAAATCACTAAGATTCTATAAGGGCCTATTGTGAAGGAGATCCAGAGCTAAGTATAAATGAGAGACAAATTTCTTAGAGATACCGAGGCTCTCCAAGTGGTCCTGCTGTGGTTGACCTAGGGCTGAAGCACCAAAATAAAATGATGTTGAACCACTCAAATGACATACATGATGTCCCAGAGAAAGAGAGTTTGGCATGGCTCCATGAAAAGAAAATGTATGCATGGTATACTTTTAAATTTAATCTGCATCAATAAAATCACTTTCTTAAGCCTAGACAATCAACAAAAAAAAAAAATCAAGCCCTAATTTATAGCATTTGCAGATTTCCAAGGTGTAAATGTTCACACTGAAAATTAAATAATAGGTGCTAACATGCCCCTGACAGAATCTCACACCTGGAAGGAGCTTTGGAAGGCAGCTGGTCCCTCTCCCTCCTGACCTCAACAGGAATCTCTCTTCCAGTGCCATATGGCAGTGGACGCATCCAATCTTTCGCTAAAGCCTCCAAGGAGGAAGAGCCCTTAACTCCCAAGGCTATCCATTCTACTGTGGGACATTCTACCTCCCAACCAGGCTCTTTGGATAGCTCCTTCTTTCCTCTTTGTCAAAACTGGGTTTCTCTCGGGTCTTCAGAAATCATCCTTGAGGGCTTCCGATCCCATTCAGACTGACTTCCCAAGAATTTTAGACCATGGATTCTGTCCATCTTCCCTCCTTTGTAGTCTCCTCTGTTCAGACCTAAGGTGCACCTTAAACAATGCCTAGATTTCTCCTCCATCACAAATCCTAAGATAGTATGGACACTCCTCTCCCCCTTTCCCAACATTCCTATCACATTTACCCCAATAATCAGCTTGGAATAGAAAAGTTCCTTTCACTGATCCCTCCACCATGAAAGGGATGAAGGTTTTATTAAGGCACATCAAGAAGTTATTGACTGCAATGTTTGGGCTTTAATGGATAGTCAGGAGACTTGAATTAAGGACTGTATTCCTTCAAACATGGTTATCTGAATTTCTAAGCTCATGGGGCCAATTTCAGAGCTTGTAGAGATGACCAAGTCCTCCTGACCACTTCCCAACATTCAGAGGCTACTACTGTTCTCTTGAGGAGTAATTATGTGGCCAATAAAAGGTGAAAATAAAACTCCATGAAAGCCTCCCACATATTCAAATGAGATTTGTTGGAGAACATGAGTTACTTAAGGGATGAATTCAGCTAGACAGCAAGTGCTTGGAGGTGGATGCTGCTCCCAGGGCCCTTGGCCACTTCCACAGGAAGAGCTCACTCTTCTGGGTGAGCCTTCTCCACCCAGATCCAAATCCTCAAGTCTCGGTGAGGGACACAGGATTGCTTTGTCAGCACCAGGATTTCAGGCTGGAGAGCACCACTTGTGACATCTGGCTTCGTGTGAGGTTCCTTTCTCTTGGAGGAGGATTGGCTCCAATGCTCCTGGAGACTTAGGAACATTGTTTGGCCATGAGGAAGAGCTAGCGGACAGCCTTTTATGAGTGCTGATTAGCCAGAAAGCATGAGCCTAGCCCATGAGCAGCCCTTCCCATGCTCTTGATTGGTCTCTGACCCTCAGCAGCCTCAGATATAGATGCTGGGTGTCCAGGGACAAATACACAGTGGACAGGCTTGTATATTGGGAGTTTTCTCAGGACAAGGGCTCTGATCAGTTTACATGCTAATGAGAAAGGAGGAGAGAGGAAAAAGAGAGAAGAGGAGAGGAAAAAGAGAGAAGAGAAGCAGGGAGGGAGGAAAGAAAGAAGAAGGGAGGGAAGGGAGGGAGGGAGGGAGGGAGGAAGAATTCCAAGGCTCTATGTAAAAGCTTGTACTGACAAGGCTTGAGAAATGATTACAGGCCACATAAAAATGTAAGCTTGTAAGGAAGGGTAGCAATTCTTTCAGAGCCTGCCCAAATGCAGTTTGGCTCCATCCTCCAAAAAGCCTGAGTAAAAAGGACCATTGGGTCCTAATAGAAAGAGAGCTGGATCTGAAGGCAAGTTCAAATCTGAACCTGAATTCAAATTCTGCTTCTGACAGTTACTAGCTATGTGACCTTGGGCAAATCACATCACTATTTGGTACCTCAGTTTCCCTCAACTGTTCAAATTCTGCTATTAGACTAGATGACCTGTGAGTGCTACCCTACAGCACTATAAAATTATCCCTGACCAGTGGACAGACATTTTAATACAATAAGGGCCACCTTCTTGAGAAGAGACAGAGGTCCCCTGTAAGTATCCAACTAGAAGATGACCCTGAGGCTGTGGCCATAGCTTGGATAACCCCCCTTTCAAATCAGCTCTCCAGAATACTGAGAATGAATGGAGGCAAGAACTGCTGGCAGATGTTTAACAACCAGCTCTTAACACATACAAGTGACATACTTTTAAATTTATTCTCTATCATCAACATTTTGTCCATCACGTTAAGCCCAGACCATCCACAAAACAATAGACCAAGCCCTGATTTGTAGTGATTTCTGAGGTGTAAATGCTCACACTAAAAACTTAACCATAGCCCTTGAGGCTTGGTGGAGCTGGCCAGAGTGCCTCCCTCAGTGAAGGCAAAGGTGAGCATCATGATGGGAGGAGACCCGAAGGGAGTCCTGTACCAAGAAGGTGAGGTGAGCATGCTGGCTGGGAGGAGGCTGAGAAGGGGGGAAGTGAGCAGATGCATGACCTCACCAATCACATCCCTCCCCCTGGGGTTGCCTCTGCCCCAGTGGCTCAAGCATCCCCCAAGAAATCACCTTGTATCGATTCTATCAATCAATCTCCCTGCCTACCTAACTAGCTGTCTGTCTGTCTGCCCATCTTCTATTGATCTATCATCCATCTAGCTTCCATAATATACATATGCAGAAGTGCATACATAGAAACACACCATATATACATACAAATACACACATGAGTCTACTCATATATGCATTTGGTTGCTCCTCAAAGACAGGGACTTTGTTTGTCCTTGTATGCCCAGCCCCCCTCAGAGAGCCTGCCTGGCATGGGGCTGGTCCTTCACATATGGAACCTTATCACTGCAAATCTTCATACCCTATACAGTCCTCATCCATGTTCATTCATGGATTCTCCATAAAGGACCCCCTCTCCACTCATCACCAACCATGTATTTGCCTGCCCCTCTCACTCCAGGACTTTCCTACCCACTTGTCCATCATATGAGTCCCTGATGAAATCCAGGACACTTCTCCTCATGGCAGGCCCCCCAGCAGCCCAATCACAGAGACTCTGAGTCAGAAGGAGGGCAACTGGGCCTCTGTTCTTCTACCTGGATCCCCCTCTCTACAATGTCCCCCAACAAGCAGCCAGCCAGCTTCTGCTGGGAGACCTCTGGAATGGGGGATGTGGGGGGCAATGCCTCCTCGGAAAATCCATAAAACTCTGGGGCAACATTAATAATTGGGGATTTCCCTAATGATAACTATCCATTGATCTTCATCATGCCCTCCGTGGCCCACCATTAGCCCAAGGCTAATATCTTTGCTTTCACAACCCTTTTGTTGATGACTTTTGCTGCCACCCCATACCCCCATACACACACTCACACCTTGTGTGTCTTGGCCTTTTCTCCTGTTTGAGGAGCATCCTCATTTCTTCAGTAGAAGGTCCCTCCATGTCTGGAGGTTGACCTAGTCCTGCTTTCCTAAACAATCTCCATCTTATCCATATCCTTCCTAAAGCAGGCCATAAGCAGCTGTTTCCTCCTCAGGTCTTCTCCCCTCCTCAAACATCAGCAACATGTCCTCTGCCTCAGCCCCTCATGTTACATCCTTCTGCCCTCTGAACTCTAGGTTCAGGGTGCGAACCTCTTGGCCCGTTCAAATCCATTCTCTTCTTTGTTTTGTTTGATCACAGGCCTCTTGTCCTCTTACATAGAGGATTGTCATTGTCATCCCTGATAGCCTGTGGAGTAGGGAGCCATGCCCTGAGCCCTTTGCACTTTCAGCACCGAGGATAGTCCTTTGGCCATGGCAGTAGTATTCGTGTCACATGCTAAAAGCAGCACACGGCAAAGGCTCCCAGCTCTCCAGACTTGATGGAAGCCTCAGCCTCAGCCTCAGGCCTTGTCACTGGGAACCCACAGTCACCTACTCACCCCAACATATATCTTTTCATTGCCTTTTGGGGAACCTCAGCTATGATTCTTTGGTGCTCATGGGACCGTCGATTGACAGCTGGGAAGGAACTTTGAGATCATGGAATCTAACATGCTTATTTTACCAGTGAGGAAGGTGAGACCCAGACAGGTTAAGAGAGAGACAGAGAGGAGAGAGACAGATAGAGAGAGACCGAGAGACAGACAGAGACAGAAACAGAGACAGGGCCCCTAGCAGCATGCTATATATACATCACCTCTTTTCCTCTCTCCCCAAAAACACACAGACACATGAGGGATTGATACTCCTGTGGAGTGCTGAAATCAGAACGACAGTCATGCAGAACAGGCTCCCAGCCACTCAGAATGATCCTCTGGCTTCCTGGGATTACCTGCACTTGAACAAGGTAAGAGGGGGGAAGGAAATGCCAGGTGGTCTCTGAGTGCACTTTGAGTCAGGTATGCCAGTTTGAATGAATGTATATCAATGGTGGGATTGTGGAGTAAGGACATGAGCAGAGGGTCCATAGCTATGGTCAGAGACCACCAGTATTGGCCATACTGCTAGTATGAATGACATCATGTCATTTCCAACATTAACAAGGCAGAAGTTTATGGCCATCAGAGGCTTCTGAGTGTCATGATGCACAGAGAGCTGGCACTGGAGTCAGAAACACCTGAGTTCAAACCCAGCCTCAGACATTTACTAGCCATGGGACCTTGAGCAAATCTCTTCACTGCTATATACCTCAGTTCCCTCATCTGGAAAATGGGGACAATAATGATACCTGCCTCTGGGAATTGTTACGACAATCCAGTGAGATGCTATTTGTAGTAAAGAGCTCAGAGCAGCACCTGGAGCACATTAGGTACTTGATAAATGCTTCTTTCCTTCCTTCCTTCACTGCTGAGGTCTAATTCACCACTTCACTGGGTTAAAGGGCCTGGGTTTGAGTCATGTATCTACAATGAAGAAAGTCCCTGGAGCAGCTAAGTGGTGCAGTGGATGGAGCATCAGTGCAGGAGTCAGGAGGACCTGAGTTCAAATCTCACCCCAGACACTTGACACTCACTAGCTGTGTGACCTTGAGCAAGTCACTTAACCCCAATTGCCTCATCTTGGGTCATCTCCAGTCATCCTGATGGATATCTGGTCACTGTATTCAGATGGCTCTGGAGGAGAAGTGAGGCTGGTGACCTACACAGCCATCTCTCACTCAAAACAAAGTCAAGTGCAAGTTATGTCATTATTTCTCTGATGACATGGTCTTCTTCACCAATGAAGGATGAACACACACAGAAAATCCCTGCAGATAGAGGCACCAGTCATGGCCCCTGGCAGTAGAGGGGTCCAACCCCCAATGTTCACTAACATCCACCCAAGTGTCAGGCATGGAGCCTCGGTATCTCCTCCTTGGCCCTTTTCCCCCCTCCTTCCTCTGCTGGAGGTCTCTCTCGAAGGCAAAGGGAAAGAAAAGCCTAGAAACTTGCCCACCCCAGCATACCCATTATCCTCACTGCACAGGGCCTCACCACTGCCTCTGGGGATTCTGCTAAACCCCCAGGGTCCTTCTGGATCCCTACAGAAGTGAAGCCACTTCTCCAGACACCTCCAGGAGACTTATGATTATGAATAGTGATGATTTTGGCTTTGGGTCTAGTGGGCTTGCACTGGGCACAGGGTTCTTTGGCTGGGTCTCACATCAACTAAGCAGCCTGATATAGGTTAGCTTTCTAGGCATGTCCTCACCCCACAGCCTTGATCTCAGCATCATTTTTCATTTGTCTGATGTGATCAGAGCTGTGGGAAAGACCTTTATGCAGGTTGTCCAGGTTCTCTGAGACTCATCCAGGCTGGTTACAGAGCGATGAATGTTTCAGCCCCAGAAACATTGCAGGGCCATTCGTTAAATTGTTATAGGGGCTAATATCTGTCCTGGTGGAGGGAGCATCCCACCCCTTCAGTGAAATCCCAGAACTTTAAAGCATCGAAGGCTCAGGGGCATCGGCCAACATTAGTCTGAGCATTTTGGCTGGGAGTCAGCTTAGTTTATCCCATGTACGGGCCAATCTCTAAGGCCAGATCATGACTGGGCTCAGCATTAGAAGCATATTGGACCCCAACCACCTTATGTGCCTACACAGACATCAACCATGGACCTGTTCACAGGGTTTGTTGAGGGAGGAATGTCTGTGTGGGTGTTCAATGGTTGGAAAACATCTCCTTATCCCTGCATACAAACATGTGGGTGCCTAAAGAACAGTGCAACTGAGGCACTTTGTGTCTTTGATAAAGAGTGTGGATGTGGGAGCATGGGGATGGGCTGAGTTCAGAAGCTGCTCAATGGTTCAAACTGACACTGGGGAAGTGTATCTGGAGGTCAAATGAACTCACCTTGACCACATTTAATGGTACATCTGGAAGTGCTTAACAGACTTTCTGGCACATAGTAGGTGCTTGATCAATGCTTGTTTCCTTGCCTTCCCCTTTCCTACCCATGCACATCATCCAAGAGCGACCATTGCCCAGGATCCTCTCTGTGCCCCATCTTTGGTGGACTTTTTCAGAAAGATGGGAGATCTGGGGCAGTGGATACATCACTAGGTTTGGAACCTTGTTCCACCTGTGTAACCTTGGATCAGCAACTCCCCCTCTCTGGTCCTCAGTTTCCTCATCTGAAAAATCAATGGTTTTCACTAGATGAATTCCAAGATCCTTCTCAGCTCTAAACTTATGATTCTTTGATCCTATGGTCTTTCTGAGCCTCACTGTAAAATCAGGGGAAGGAAGGAAGGAAGGAAGGAAGGAAGGAAGGAAGGAAGGAAGGAAGGAAGGAAGGAAGGAAGGAAGGAAGGAAGGAAGGAAGTGGGAGGGAGGGGAAAGTATTAAGTGCTTACCATGGCTTTATCTATAAAACTGGAGGTTGGATGAGATGAATGAATGAATGGTAAAATGCTTAGCCAATGCTCCCATAAGAATTGTGCTAAGAGCTGGAGATGCAAACAGAAGCTGGATCTGGTCCCTGACACCAAGGAGCTCCCTTCTAACAGAGGAGGCCCCAAAGAGGAGGTTGCAGGTCAGATTATCAGATGGAATGCTCCCATGGTCTTTAGGGCACAGTGGCGAAGCCCACTGGTAAAGTCTCTTCCCTAGGGTCATTTCCATAAATTGAAACTATCTCAGTTTCTGCTTCTATGCTGAGGACTTGGGGGCCTCCTTTCTCTTGGACCTGAGGAGCAAAGACTCCTTGACTGGTCGATCTGAATCGGACCTCAGATCTCACCCAGGCCAATGTCCTCATCCTCCAGATGGTGAAACTCAGGCCCTGGGGAAGGGGAAGAAATGGTTGCTTGCCCACAGTGGCAGAGGTAAGTCCTTGCTTCATGGTTTCCCACACCTCCCTGCCCCTGCTTCCCACCAGCCCTGAGAGGACTCACTCCCTAGCAACTGGCTCATTTCCTACCTTGCACTTTCTTTAGATTACCGGGTGTAGGATTGACGTCAGGGAAGCAGCAGGCAGGGGGCCAAGGGGAGTCTTTCATAACTTGCCTGCCTTGGGGGAGCTAATTAAATGTCTGGGTGGTACAGCCCAGGTGAGGACAATTGGGAAGGAGCCTTGGCTGCCTTCACTGCCAGTACCTATTTCCAACCCCCAGTATTTCATCGCATTCTCCCATGCTATTGGGGCAGGGAAGGGCAAGAGGCTAGCAAGGGCAGTGAGAGGAAGGCAGCCACCCCTCCTTTGGAATCATGCTCCCCTAGCAGGTCTGGGGAAGCCACAGGTCATTGAGAGTTCTCCCATTGTGAAATCCCAGAAGCAGCTCAGAGCTGGGGGGACCCCTGAACCACCACCCCAGGTACGGTCAGTGTGTCAGACTAGTCCAACCCTCACCCCAGGGAAGTAGTCATTTGTCAGCTCAAAAGGCTTCTGAGCTTCTGGGACCTTGGCCAGAAGACTGGTCGCCAGTGCGGGGAAAACATTATTATCACTATTACTACCAACCATCTTAGTCTCCATTGTCCTTGGGATGAAGGCATTGGGAGCTGGTGTTTGAAGAGAATCTGAAATCATAGGATTCTCTCTCCAGAGCTGAAAGGAACCATCAAAGCTAACACCTTCATTTTGTTGATGAGGAGCTGAGGCCTAAGGGGTGGAAGTGACCAAAAGAATATCAGTCAGCTTCGAAGCTGAGCTCTCCTCCTCAGTCAGAGCTTTTTTTGTTTTTTAATTCCCCATTGAATTAAGTTGAACAAGCCACAGAAGGAAGGAGGGACCTCAAACAGAAGGAGGTAAATCTGTGCTGCAAATGACCCTACAGGTGGAAACAAGGAACACCTGGCCATAGAGTTGGCCTTGGAAGTTGGAAGATCTGAGTTCAAATCCTGCCTTGGACATTTACTAGCTATGTGATCCTGAGCCAAACAGTCTAGCTCTGATGCTCTGTCCTAGGGGGATAATAATTTGACTGCCCTGACTGCCAGGGTTGTGGTGAGGATCAAATGAGAAGACATCTACAAAGTGCTTTGCAAACCTTAACATGGCAGAGGAATTTCTATTATTATTGCTAGGAATTTAACTTCCCATTTTTGTTCTCAACCAAAGCATTTTGCCCCAAACCCCAAAATCCTAGCCTTTTAAATGATGACCTTGAACCTTTTGATAAAGGGAAGGGAAGGCACGGGAGAACACAGCATAGTCCAACAAATAAAGGGCTGAATCTGAACTCAAAGGATGTGGATTCAGATCCCACTTCTCCCACTTGCCATGGAGTCTGATCAAGTCCCAGTCTCACAGAGCTTCAGTTTTCTGTGGGTGGCAAAGTGATCGGAGTCCAGAGGATTGGATTTCAAATCCAGCCTCTGTAATACGAGTTAAAGATCCTCCCAGCTCAGTAATAGACCTCATTTAGGGAAGCTTAATTAGAGGAGGCTTGTTTTGTAGAAAGGCCCACACCTTTTGTTAATTGCTAATGAGGCACTGAGTCAAGAGGGTTGAGCCCTCCAGCTCTGAAAAGTGTATCTAGACTCTGAGGTGAAGCTTCATTTTGGGGGCTCACTCTTTGGAAGAAGGTTCATGTGCCAGATGAGACTCTTGGTAGCCATTAAGAAGCCCCCCACCACTTTGAAAATCCAGGTGTTGGTGCTTCTGTCCCTGGTAAGTATGTATGTATGTAATGATCAGACAGTTGGATCTGACTGTTGATCTGTGATGGGTGAATCGCTTATGGTCAGACAGTTAGAAGCCCTGTCTGTTGGTCTTTATTTCTCTGCTTGTATTTTCTCTGTTGGTATATGTGATTAAAGATTGCTTTGCTTTTAGAACAGCAGATCTAAGAATAGCTGGTCATCCTGGATATGTCAGGGGGCTTGCTGCTACAGCCTCAAACAACTGTAGATGGAACTGACATTGGGCAAGTCATTTAACCCTCACTTTCCTTATCTGTAAAATGAACTGGAGAAGGAAATAGCAAACCACTGCAGTATCTTTGCCAAGAAAACCTCAAATGGGGTCATGAAGTGTGCAACAGGACTCTATAAGAAGCAATGTCAAAAGGCTGAACTCACTGAGTACCTACTGTATGTGGAAGCCCCTTCCTGGGGAGGGACTCTGAGAGACTGTTTGGATGAAACTCAGTTCCCACTTTCACAGGGGCTCACAGTCTGGTAAGGTTGACACTGGTACATACAGTCAAAACTAAGTGCATTCCAAAGGGGCAAAGGAAAGGGGTAAGGAAGGTCCAAGGAGGAAAGGGGGATTATGGATACCCAGGCAGCCAGGAGGAGGTGGGTATGAGTCAGGCTGTAAACTCTGCAGGAATCCAAGGGAGAGAAAGGGCAGTGGGTATTCCAGGCTTGGGAAGTAGCAGCAACAAAGACCTGGAGTGTGTGTGTACAGAGGACAAGGAATAGTTCAGGTTGGCTGAACCTAAGCACAGACAATGTGTCAGGGAGAGGTAGGAAATAAGGCTGCAAAGGGAGGAGGCATACGATTACTGTGGGCCTTGAATGCCAGACAAATGGGTCAGAGCTCTCCTGGGGAAAGGAGGAAGTCCTTGGACCAGCCAAGTGACCCAAGGGGATCTGTGGGGGAAGAGCTTGATCAGTGCAAGGGGATCCCTGGAGGACTGCCTGGAGCACAAAGAGGGCAGAGGCAGGAAGAATATTGGGAGACTATTTTGAGGAGGACTCAAAAGGGAGTCAAGGAGGGCCAGAACCAGGGAGGGAGACGATGATGGAAGTCACAGGATGTTCATAGGATGCAAACTCTTCAGGAAGTTTTGCTGCTAAATTAGTCTTGAAAAGTGTCTCCTAAAATAGAGCACCGCAGTCTGTGCAAACCAGCAGGACGATGCCTAGACTCTCTTGGAAGGAGGAAAGAGGAGAGTTGGGGGGCGGGGGGCAGCGCTGGCAGGCACCCTAGGAGCTCCCAGCATCGGGCTGGGCTCAACCCTGGGGAAGGGTCCTCTGTGTTTCCACAGTCACTCGTGCCCTGTCTGCTCCACTTTCTGGGGCTTGCCATTCTCCTTTTCATCCATGACTTCCTGGATCCCTTGGCAGCATTTAGCTCCATCCCTTTCCCTCCCCAGGCCCTCCTGCTTTGCCTTCTCCTCGTACTCCTAAGACCAGACCGGACCCTCTCTGCCCTGTTGGTTCACTCTTGTCCCTCCTCCCACTCAGGACAGACCAGCCTCCCTCGGCTCATCCCTCAAGGCTCTGTCTTTGTCCCTCTTTTCTTTGGGCTATTCCTTCCCTTCCCTGTGCTAAATCCATCCCTGAACCCTTCCCCTCACCTCTCTCCAGGGTGCTGATCTCCTATTTCCTATCTTAGGCACCCAGACACTCTCCAATTAAGCCTCCCATGCCCACCACACCAGGCAATACATCTCCATTCCTCTTGGGATCAAAAAGCTTTCCAGGATCAGAGATTTAGAGCTGGAAGGAACCTTGAAGACCACCCCTTACCTTACAGATAAGGAAATGGAACCCAGAACTGAAGTGACTTGCCCAAGGTCACACACATTCAGTCAAAGGCAGGATTTGAACTCAGGTTTTCTTGACTCTGAATCTAACCCTGTATCAGCTGTGCCACCCTGCCTTCTCTGCTGGACCACCTTCAGTGGCTGCCTGTTGGCTACAGAATGAAATATGAATTCTTGATCCTGGCATTCAAGGTCCTCTTTAATCTAGTTCCGACTTTGCTGTTCAGCCCCATCTCCTCTTCCTGCCCTTTTGGCTTCTGTACTGGCTCAATCCTGAATGACTTTTCCTCCCCATCCCTACCACATGCTAGCACTCAGTCACCCTCACCTCTTCTAAGTACCTGGAATGGACTCCCCAGGACAGTTCACTTTAAGACCTCCCTCCTCCCTTCCAGATGGAAACAGAGGGTTCTCTCTCTTCTGGAGGGACCCACATCTCACTGTTAACTCTGGGGCTTACACCAGTGGATAGAGTTCCAGAATGGAGTCAGAAAGACCTGAGTTCAAATATGACCACAGGCACTTACTATCTATGTAACCCTGGGCAAGTCACTCAACTCTGTTTGCCTCAGTTTTCTTAACTGTAAAATGGCAATCATAACAGTAAAAATCTAACAGGGTTATTGTGAGGATCAAATGAGATAAAATTTGTAAAGTGACACATAGTAGGTCCAATATAAGTGCAAATCCCCCCCATACACACCCTGATATTCTAGCCTTATTATTCCACTATCCCACAGGGGAGAAATCAGAAACCTCCCCTGCAGGTCTCCTCTCAGGTCCTGACCAGTCTTTTTCTGGGGCCTCCTGTCCTGCCCTCTCATCTCCTTGCCCATAGAGCTCCTCAGCATTATCTCACTGCTTAGAATATTGATTTACTAGGGAGGGAATGAGAGGTCCCTTTGAAATATTAATTCACCCATTTCTCTGACTCCCAGCCTGCCTTTCCCAGCTTCTCTTGTTCCCTTGACTCTAGCTCTGGGATGCTCTTTGCTCAAGATCTATCAGATAATGTGAGAGTGGTGCGTGTGTATGTGTGTTTGTGTGAATTTGTGTATGTGTATGTATCTGTGTACATGAGTGTAGGTGTGTGTGTATGTGTATTGCCTGGCTCCCCATTCTCCTCTTTCTGCACAGCACAGACCCCTTACCTCACCCAGGTACCTGCTGGGTTTTCATATTCATATATTTCCTTTGGTTTCCAGGGAAGGGGGGATGCTTTGTCTTCAAGAATGACTTGAATTTTTCCCTTTTGTATTTCCAGTAGCTGCTGAGCTCAGCTTTGCAGGACAGGTTATTCGGAGGTTATTTGGACCATCAGATAAGGGAACAACAGGGTTTTCACCTGGGGATCATTAGCACACATTAGTCAACAGTCCTCCCCTCCGCCCTTCTGCCTGGCACTTGGCCCCTTTCCTCATTCATTCTCATTCTGGGCTTTAAGATCCTCAAGGGACATGGTCTGATAGTTCCTCAGTCACCACAATCGCAGCATTTCTGTCATTAACTAATCAATTATGTCTCCCAATTCCTTAAAAATATGTGTGTCATGCAAACTGCCCAAACCTCTTTCTCCGTAAGTTTTTGCTCATCTCTCCCCATGATAAAATCTCTCTTCTCCTCCATCTTTCCACCGGGGTCCATTCATTCACAAGTCACTCAACCATCCTGCATCCCCCAGAGACTAAGGCTTGCTCTCATCCACAAGCCTCAACTGACCCAGGAAGAGGAACCCAGCCCCCCTCCCAGTTAATGTTCTGAGGGATCCGTTCTAAAAGGGCCTCCAGGATGGTGGAACCCAGGTTGGATAAGGAGGCTGTGGGAAGCAAGAAGAGGGCCAGGGGGGAGGAGTCTTCGAGTCAAGCGACTTTGACAGGGTCACTCCTTCTCTCTGCCTCTGTTACAGGCTCAGAAGGAAAGGTGGCCCCTGTCCACACTACCTCCTGGGCTGCTCTCCTGCTGTCTCTCCCACAGTCACCTTCTCCATACTGACCGACCTACTGGGGTTTCCTTATTCTTTAGAAACTTTCATTTGACCCCATCTTCCTTCAAAGCACAGTTGAGGGGCCACCTCTTAAATGAGGCCTTTCCTGATTTCTGTTACCAGGTTCTGTCTCCCCTCTTCCTCCCTCCTCCTCCTCCTCTCCCTCCAAGGTTACCTTCCATCTTCTTTGTGTGTATCTTCTACACACAAACTATGCACATATATGTACTCATGTGTGTGCCTACATGTATATATATACAATATACACGGAAAGTGAATATGTGTGTGTGTGTATCCCCCATTAGGATGTAAGTTCTCAGAGGCTAGGAACTGCTCCCTTCCTTGTATTTTTCTCCCCAGAGCCTGGAACCTCCTAAGTGTGTAAAAAATGGTTGTTGGTTCATTGATTTGTGTGTCCACATGTTGTCTCCTCCATTAAAATATAAGCTCCTTGAGGACAGAAATTATTTCACACTCATCCTGATGCCTCACTAAAACCAGAACAACACCTGGTAAGTTGATGATGTATAAGTGCTGGATACGTGGGGAGGAGGGAGCTGAACTGTACAGATGACCTAACTGAGACATGGAAAGTTTCAATGGCTCCCCTGTAGTCACACATGGTCCCTCCTCAACTTGATCTCTATCTTCTCTACCTCATGGCCTCGCAAGAGCCCTGAAGTTCATACTTATCTCCTGAGACTTTGAGCTTGGGGGAAACAGGGTCATATGATCTAGCACTCACATTTTACAGATGATAAAACTGAGTCCTGTGATTTGTCCAAAGACCCCAGGACAGGAGAGTCCCAGAGCCCACTTGGAAACCTGCACCAGTAATGGCCCCAGAGGATGCTTTTCCCACTGGCTCCACCCTCCCATACTCCTGCTACCTCACTCTCTCCTTGGACCTGTCATTGTCCTGTGACATCTTCTTGAAGGGAGGGGGTTTCACAGTTCTTGAGAAATAGCCTCATGTCAAAAATAGTCACTGGGGGAGACCCAACCAGAGGAAAGCCAAGCATGGTGGCAAGCTAGGAAGGCTCCAGAAATGGGCAGAGCCACACTCCCTTCCTATCCTGGAGAGCCCGGTCTGGTGTCTTGTTTTCTGGCATCTAATTAAGCCAATTAACAATCATCTGCTTATTAGCATCCCAGCTTCGGGGATGAGGGCCCTCAGGACCACTGTGTGGAGGGAGCCCATCACTGAAATGGGCTCTGTGCCCAGTGTCCTTGGCCTCCATCAACTAAGGAGCCCCTGGGGCCTCAGCAGCCTCATTCCCAGGGGCCTTCAAGTAACTCAAACCGCAGTGTCCCCAGGAGGAAGAGGTCAGGTGGGGGAGAGGCATAGGTGAGTCCTTGTTTCCATTCAGCCCCCTTCCTTCCCCCCCCCAAAGACTGATGCAGAAGGAAGGGCCCTAAGGGGGTCACTTTGAGGTGGCTGGAAAGAGAAGATTGTGTCTGAGACCTGGACGGACTCACGTGAGTGGCTTCATGCCAGGGCATGCTGCTTGGCTTTGTATGAATTCCCTTCTCTGAGGATCAGCCTCCTTTTACTGGCCTAGAGACCACCAAGGACCCCTCAATTCCATTCACTGAGTGTACCTGAAGTATTTTCCACTCTGAGCTCTGCCCTCAGAGGCCAAATTTGAACAGATCCTGTGCTCTGTCCACTGTGTCATCTAGCTACATGATAAGGAAGCCCTTAATCTCCAGATTGGAAAGGACCTCAGCTTCCTCCTTGGCCCACGAGTTCCTGGCCAGAAATCCTAGGATACCACAGATTTCGAGATGGAAGAGATCACACCAACATGTTATTGGAGCTGGAAGGGATGGCAGAGGTCATCTAGTGATGAGAAAATCTAAGACTCTCCCCCCCCCAGAGGAAATATGACTTGTCTAACATCGTGCAGACAGTCACAGAAAGATTTAAAATCTGAAGCCAGATCCATTAGCCCCAAATGTTGTGCTTAGTCTCATGTATCATGTCCCCAACATTGGCCATCCAGCCTTCCTTGCAGACCTGCAGGCTGGGGGAAGCCACTCCCTCCCAAACCAGTGCGTTCTCCTTGGGGACAGCACCACTGGCCAGCTTCACCCAAAGGACATTAACAAGTCTTTGTTTCTCACTGTGACTTCTCCTTTACCTGAGTCAGCAGCTAAGCCCTAAAGGCATCATTTAGTCATAGGTCACAAATACCCAGCTTCCTGGAAATACGAGTTATGTCATGAATTAGACAAATTTGCCTCCTCCCGTAAGGGTCTTGTCCTCTGTGTGACACCCTGGGCATCTCCAGTTGGTATGTTTAAGGCAGTAGTCATTCTATTCCTCCCCACACAAAGCCTCTCCTCTCCTCAATGGCCCCATCCTTGTCAATGGCTCCCCCATCTTCCCAAGCACCCAGGTTCACAAGCTCAAGTCATCCTGAGTTCCTCCCTCTCCTTCAGCCCCACCCCCACCCCATGGTAGTCAATGATTCCATCTGGACATCTCCCCATTTGTTCCCTCCTCTCCACTCACAAAGCCCACTCCCACCACCTCTCATCTGGACTGCTGCACCAGCCTTTTCTTTACTCTCCCTGGCTCCAGTCTCTCTTTTCTCCAAACTCCTTACCCCTCTGTCGCCAAAGTCAGATCCCTGAAGCTCAGGTCTAACCTTGCCCCTCCCCTCCCTGAGAGCCCCAGGAGCTCCTCACCTCTTCTAGGATCCGGTACACACTCTTCTATTGGGTATTTAAAGCCCTTCTCCATCTGGTCCCAACCTACCTTTCCAGGCTCATTACGTATGTACTCTGTGGTCCAATAAAACTGCCAGCTCACTGATCCTCCATCGCTCCTCTCTGAACTTCTGCCCAGGTGTTCAACCACAGCTGGAAAGCCCCCTCTCCACCTTTGGAATCTCCAATTTCTTTTGAGCTCAGCTCCAACCAAGCCTCCTCCATGAGATTGCATTGCTTAGTCCCCCAGGTGTTAGTGACTGATCCCCTCAAAAAATTTACCCCGTGTTTACTTTACATACATTTTGTATGTTCTCGTGTGTGTACAGATCATTTCCCCAAATTGAACACAAGCCCACTGAGAGCAGGAATTGTTTCATTTTTGTCCATGTATCCCCAGCTCCAAGCTCAGTACCTGGCACACAGGCAGCACTTAAACAGGCTTGTTGGTCATCCCCAAATAGTCATTTTGGGAGAGTCGTGAGCACAGCAATTTTTCTCTGGCGTTGCTAGGAAGACATTACCTCCATGGCCTCTTCTAGGAGGAGCTGCAAAGATGCACTTGATGTCTCCAGAAGTTTGCACAGAGACACCTCTGATGAAAGAGTGAGGTGTCCGCCTGGCAAGGCTCTCACCCCAGCCCTGCTCATGGGCTGTGGGAGGAGCTGTGATGCCCTTTCTGGGCAATTCACTTTCTTTACCTTGAAACTGAGAAGATGGGACCTGTAAGCTCCTTTTGCCTAGACTTATTGGACAGGATTAAGGTGAAACTAAACAATGAGATCAATACTTCCACAGATCAGTCAATGGATCTAGGAGTTCGGGGGTGAGGACACTCCCCAGTAAGAGCTGAAGCAGCATCAGCCACCTCTCCTCCACCCTCTGAGGTGGGGGCCATCATGAGCTCCCTTTGGCCTATCTCCTGTGAGAGTGCCGCTCTTAATTCAGCCCAAGATCACCGTACATTCACTTTTCTCAGCTCACAACTCACACTGTTTATTGATCTTGTGTCTGTGGTCCACTAAAACCTGCAAATCCCTTTTAGATAAACTATTGTCTAACTAGATCTCCATCATATATGTACTTGTAAAGGTAATTCCTTGGACCCATGTGTGACTTTACATTTGTCCCTAATAAATGACAGCTCATTAAATTTGACTCAGTAGTTCAGTCCTTGGATCCTAACTCTGTCTTCCAAAGTCTTCACCATCCCTCTACTCTGGTATCCTGTGAAAGTTTGACAGTGATACTACCTATGCCTTTATCGAAGTCATAAACATGCTTAACAGCAAAGCTCTATGAACAGACCCACAGGGTGCTCCCCTGGAGACCACCTGCCACACTAACACAGTTCCATCATGCTCAGTCATTAGACTGTTCCCAAATCAGTCTATCCAGCTGCATTATGATGTAGCCCATAACTGTCCATCTTTCCCTAAAAATAACTTAAGAAGCTTCCTCAGATGCTTGCCCAACCCAAGCAGACTCCACTTATAACCTCCCCTTGCTCCTTTTACATGTGAAGAAGCTAATGTTAAAGGAGTTGCCCACAGTCCCCTGGCCCATAAGGATCAGAGTTGGGACAGGAACCCACCCTCATCCAGGGATCCACCAGACTTCATGTGTGGGAAATGTGCTGATGGAAGGATAGACCTCCCAATGGATGCCAGTGACTGCTTCCCATGTCTAGCCCTAACCCTACTCTTGTCAACATGGCTGATTATTCAAAGGGACAGCCCTCCCTGAAATACTTAGGAAACCCTGAGAAAACTGTGTCCTTCCCATTCTCCAAGCTAGGACTCTGAAAACAGGTGGCATGGAGCAGAGAGGATGGCTACAATCCCCTAGGAAGCAGCTTCTTGTGGGAAGTTTGGAATCGAAGATCGGCTGCCCAGTGGGGACATCCAATTGCATGCCTTCCATCAGGAGGTGGCAGGGTGAGGCTACCAATGGCTCCATGAGGACATGAGAAGGGGCAGCCAGCACCCTCATGGGCCACACCAACCTGGGCCCTTGGAAAGAGGGTGATAGGAAGGAAGCTGGGTAATTAAATTAGGCAAACGGAGTAATTAGGCTCATTATTATCTGATTTTAGTCTGAAGGAAGCCACAATCTGCTCTACACACTGAATGTGGGGTTTTCCTACTGAGCACAAAAGAGTATTAATGATTTTCATTTTCTAATTAAACGGGTGTTTTTGCCTGAGCAACGTAGGAGGGCTGGGGAGCAGACTTTCCATAACTGTGACTCAAGGAGGCGAGATTTGGGACCTGGGCGTAGAGCAGGATGGGATGTGTCACACTCAGGAATCAGGAAGAGAGAGTGAGTGGGGTGTGGGCACAGCACAGAGCCCCTGAGCCCCCAGGGAGGACTTGGAATGTTCAGAGTCTCCCAGGGTTGCCTCTTTGATGGCCCCTGAGGAGGAGGAAGAGGAGGAGGAGGAGGAGAGGAAGGGAAGGGGAGGAGGAGAAGAGGGAGAAGGAGGAGGGAACCTGCTCACCTTGGCCAAAAGGAAAGGAAATCCATTGAGCTCCATGCAGGACAACAGGTGGGCCAGACCTCAAAGGTGAAGCCAAGGGCCCCAGGGTGCCAGGCAGGAGGGGGTCAGACCTGCGGTGCACAGACCCTAGGAGAAGTGTTCTCATTGGGGGGGGGGGGGGTCATGCACACACTCTATCCTCAAATCCATCACCTATATATGTCATAATGGTTTGTGTGTTCTGGGAGATCTAAACAAAAATAATTCCCCCGTGCTTTTAAATTTTTATTCACAAATATAAATTTTATTTTAATTTTATTACAGATTGGAAAGGACTTGAAGGGGCCTCTAATTTTGTCTCCCACCCAAGGCAGGAGACTCTTCTACACAATCCCTGACAGGTGGCCATGTGGCCTTTACTTGAACACTGCCAGTGACAAGGAACTCACTACTTACAGAGCTGGCTAGTCCACTCCTGGCCAGCTCCCAGGCATAGAAAATCTTTCTTAGGATCCTTAAAGCAAAGTCCTGGGGCCAGAAGGGATGCCAGAGGCAAGAGAGGAAACTGAGGTTGGTGGTGACGCCAGAAGCAGGGAGCTGGACCAGGACCATGTTCTTTTCATTCTGCCCTGCCTACCTCTGGTCTCTCTTGAACCCAAAGCTGCCTCCTGGAAATTCCCTCCAGTCTCTGTCCCTCCACATGTCAGACCTTTCAGTATGGAAGAAGGGATCGGGAGATGGTTGGTTCAGGCAGAGTTTGGGGAGTGGCACAGTCTGGGGTGGGGATAGTGGGATGGGCGTAGGGGTGGTTCCCTGGAAGGAGGACCTGATGAAAAGAAGCCACCAAAAAGCGTGGGAGCTCCTCCACAGCTGGCCAGGAAGCCGAGGAAAGGTGTTTGCCTTTATTGGGGTGCATGACACCAGATCCCTGGAAGATTCAGCCGAAAGTGTGACCCAAGACATGCAAGGAGACCCAAAAGTGTATGACAGGTGTCGATTAAGTGCCTACTACGTGTCAGGCACCGTGCTCAGGGTGGCAAAGAGAAAAACGAGAGCTCACTGCCCTCAAGGAGCTCAGGTTCTGTCTGGTGTGGGGGAGACTGGGAAGAAAGCCTTTGTCATGGCCTGGAGTCAGAGCACACTGAACAAGAATCAGACTTGCTGCAAAATAAACCACGTGGAATGAGCACTGTTTGCCATGGATAGCTAAACGTCAGAGGCCATAGTGGAGTGAGCCCCAGCTCTGGGTCAGAGGAAAGGCATTCAAATCCTACCTCTTCCACTGATTTGTGACCTTGTGGGACCTTGGCCACATCTCTGAATCTCTTGACAGTTTCCCAATTACAAGAAAGTGTAATTGGCTGCTGGACTCTGGTTCTAGGCCCCACAGACCCCATGTGGTGCTTCTCTCCTGGGGCTCCCCGGAGGCTTCCTCACAGACATCAACCAGACAACTCCCCTCAAGCCCATTCAAAGCCTGGCCTTGGGGGAGCCGGTCCCTCCTCCTCCTGCGGGGGCAGGGGAGCCAAGGGATGGATGGAACCCAACCTGCTATCTTCCTTTTCCACTCCACCCAGACCCAGGGAATTGGCCTGGATCCCTTGGGTGAGAGAAAGGGCACTAATTCAGTGACGGATGTTGGCTGCAAATGAGAGTGGTGCACTCCCAGCATGCAACTGGCTGACGACTCCTCTTCCCACCCAGTATCCCATTGCTGGCCCAAGAGAAATCCTCCACAAATCACTCCAGCTTTGTTCAATAAATAAAATGGACCTTCAGGAATGCGAGAGGGTTGGGATTCCCAGGGATGGCTCAAGCCCTGCTCTCTTTTGTGTTGTTACGGTGGCTTTTTCTTCCTCATCTGACACCCTGCTGGGACCCCAACTAGCCATCTCCAAGGTCCAACTCAGCCCCAAGGACGTGTATGGCACAGGCCCCCGACCATGTCCTACTTAGCCCACAAGATCTGGAGCTGTGGTGGCTCCTCAGCATCTAATCCACAGTGAGTTGCTAGCTTCCATTTAAAATTCGGCTACATTTCAGTGAAATCACTCGTCTGTGGCCTGGTGGGAGCAGATGGTCTATTTACAATCACATGGATATTGCCAAGCCCCATCTTTGGGTTTGATTTAGGAAAAACAAAAAGGAAAAGGGAATGAAAGATTGGAAGAACATGGTCTCTAGAATCTATCTGTCTGTCTGACCTTGGTGGACACCTTCCCTGAGACCTTCCTGCACCCAGGAATGAGAGGGCCCTGAGAAGGGTCCAGGCAGCACAGAGACCTCAGTACAATCTGGATTTCCCAGCTGTTCTTAAAGTCACCTTGGAAGGAGGTAGCTGAGAGCTGATTTCCCATTGTCCAGCTTGAGGAAGAGGAGGGCAGATCTGGTACAAGTAGCCTGGCCCAGCTAGTGCCCAATGTTTTTCTGTCAGGCTTTGAATGCATCATCTCTTGCTCATACACAGATGTGGTCAGTCACTCTACAGAGACTAGTCCAACTCCGGGATCTATTGGAGGGTCATGGAGGCAAGAAAGCTACAGTTGTTCCACAATTCAGATCATGGAGAGTGTTCTGGACTATTCATTCCAGGCCTTGCAGGAGGTCAGACCACATTGGAAGCACTGTTCTGAGGGCCATTATTTAGAATGGACATTGACCAGATGGAGATCATCCAGCAGCAGATGGACAGAGAGCTCATGTCACATGAGGGTCAGGGGTAGGAACCAAAGATGCTTAACATGGAAAGCTCGATGGATGTGTTCAAGTCTCCTTGAAGGGCTGTCACATGGATAGATTGGACTTCTTTTACACGGTCCCAAAAGACAAAAGTAGCGAAGGAAGGTCTGGGGTGGGGGTGGGAGTAGGGGACAGAAATTACAAAGCAGCCCATCCTGGTTCAAGGTCAGAAACATTTTCAAACACTTAGTTGTCTGACAGTAGACTGAGCAGACTGGAGGAGGCCCCCTCCCTGGATATCTTCAGTCAGAGACCATTTGTTGGGAATTATGTAGTTGGGGCTCCCTAGTACACAGATGGGAAGGCTTAGATAACTGACCACTGAGGGCCATCCTGGTTCTAGGACCTTTCCCCAGCACCCACTCAGGTGTTCCTAAACCATCCTTTCATGAGAGTAAAGACCCCTTGCAGTGAAGTCTGGCAAGATGCGGGGCACCTGAGGATTGGGAGCTTGGAATCCTCTTCTAGGTTTGAGCAAACTGGATATTGTCTCATTCCCTAATACTCTTGATAGCACTATCTTCCTAGAAACCACCGGGGACGTGGATTTCCCTCTGGCCCCTCTCTACCAATAGGGAGTCAGATACGGGGCTTCCTACAAATGCAGACAGTTCTCTTAGGGGTGCCCCCTTCCAAGATTAGACTGTCCTGGAAGTCTAGAGGAATCCCCAGTCAGTGAACCAGAGATTTCTCCCTGGAAGATGCTGGGGGGCAGCTGTGTCCGGAGCCTCCAAGTCCCCTGTGTTCTGACCTGATGTCCCAGCAAGGCATCAACCTTGTCCGGCCCCTCTTCCCTGGTGCCACATTGTGCCTTCAGCCACCAGCTTTTCTGCAGCACCTGCAAATCATTCTGACTTCTCTAGCTTCTGATGTGAAAGGATAAATGCAACCACATTCCCTCCTGCATTTTAAGGGAGAAGGAAAAAAAGTGGAAAAATCAACCAGGAAAGTGTTGATACTTTCCCTGAAGCACAAAGTAAAAGAAAGGTCAAGCTTTTGCTCCCATCTGGGCAGAGGCTCCTTCGCCAGCCTGACCATTCTTTGTGCTTCCGGGCCCCCCAGGGAAAATGCTTGCCTCCCCCCATCCTCAGCCCATCTATCAGCTCGGCAGGCTTCAGTCAACTGGTTTGCCCATTCCCTCAAGCAAGGCTAGACCACGCACGAGTCAGCAACTTCATTAGAGCCACACAGCAAGATACCAAAAGGCTTGGATAAAGGAGGAAACCTGCCCCGCACCCCCTAATACATAAGTGCACACACACATGTATTCACATACATGCACATGCATACATACACATATAAGTGCATGGTTGTACACACATATACACATGTGCACATACATGCACACACATGCACGTGTTCACACACATCCCAGTATATCCCGGAAAAGCAGCTGAGCCACCCCATTGAGGGGAGGTGGCGGTTCTTGTCTTTGGCCCCATTGCCTGAGTCAGCTGCTCCCCATCTGGGCCTGACAATCTTTTTGCAGCTGACCCCTAGGAAACCTCTTTGCATTTCTGTGGGGGCAAGGGTAGAGAAGAGGAGGAGGAGGAAGATGAGCCTTGCTCAACTGGTCCACCTTGTCCCTGCCTCCGATGCTCCCCGCTCTTTGGCCCCCATCCAAACTAGACAATAATGATCATTGTTCTACAAAGCATGGAGCACTGATGAGATCAGACCTGACAAGATAAGGCCTGGGATTGACTTTTTGCTTCATATTTCAAAAAAGAAAGCATTCCCATTTCTGTCTTAAATGACTGTGGTGCTCTAGCTAGATGAGCTCAGAAGCTTGAGAGAAACCACCTTAGATGAGCCACTCAGCCAACGAGAGCTCCCCCAGGGTCTCAGAGACTTCCTGATCACTGCCCCCTCCCGAAGCTGGAGATCTCACCATTCTGTGCTGAGGAACACAAATAGAAGTTGGGGTCCTTCCATCTTAGCAGAGCATTACTGACGGTACGGAACAAGAGACACAAGAAGAGAGAGGCACCATGTCATGGGAGGGTCAAGGGTTGGATTTGGCATCAGAAAGCCCCAGGGTCAAATCGTGCCCCAACACTTAGGAACTGGGTGATACTAGGAAAGTCACTGAACTTACCAGAGACTCAGTTTCCTTATCTATAAATAGATGGGGTTGGACTAGGGGTTCTAAAGCCCTTCTAAACCCATGACTCTCCAAAGACTGAGTGCCTACAACAGAACAGGAACATGATCAACCATCTGGCATCCAGAAATTGTTGATCATAGTGTCCTTCTAACAGAGGCTGCAGGTCCTGAATCCCTCTCTCATTCAGTGGACCCAGTTCTAATAAACAGCAGTGGGTATTCCTTCTGCACAGAATAAGGCCTCCCTGGGATACTGATGTGATAAGTTCTCAAAAGCTATGTCCCTGGAACTCCAGCAGGTCTCCCAAGGAAGAATGAGGCCAGGTCCTAAAACAGGCAGAAATGACTAAAAAGATGTCAGAGAAGTTGTGAGAACACAGGTACATTGGTGCATTGTTGGTGGAGCTGCGGATACATGCCAACACTCTGGAAAGCAATTTGAAATTCAGTTTTAAAAAAAGTGCCAAAGTCTTCTATACCCCTTGACCAAGATCCCATGGCTAAATCCATTGAGTCATTTTCTGTTCTGTCTGAATCTTCATGGTCCCATTTGGGGTTTTCTTGACAGAGATGGTGGAGTTTACCATTTCCTTCTCCAGCTCATTTGACAGATGAGGAAACTGAGGCAAACAGGGTTAAGTGACTTGCCCAGGGTCACACAGCTAGTAAGTGTCTGAGACTGGATTTGAATTCAGGAAGATGTCTTGCTGACTCCAGGCTCAGCAGCCTATAAACTACACTACCTAGATGCCTAGAAAGTCCTCATATCCAACAAAATATTGATGGCAGCCCTTTTTGTGGTCACAAGGAACTGGAAACGAAGTAGGTGCTCCTAGCTTGGGGAATGGCCAAAGAATTGTGGTCTGTGAATATAATGGAATATTTCTGTGCTATAAAAAATGATGACTTTGCTGAATCCAGAGAAGCCTGGGAAGACTCCCATGAAATGGGCAGAGCCAAAAGAACAGTGAATGAAGTAGAGAAGAGCCTCCCAGCACAGGCCTTCATCAAGGGGGAAGTCCACAAGTGGAAAACAGAGCTTATATGTTCAGAATTTTTTATACATTGATTGGTTTTGATTATTGTTTCCTGTCTTCCTCTTTATTTTCTTTTCAAAATCATTTTTCTTCTAAGAGACATGTTTCTGGGGGAGAATAATGAAGAATGCAGGTAGGTTAAAAATGAATGTAAAAAGAGTTATCAATAAAATTTTATCTTTAAAAATAAGGTCCGAGGGTCAGCCAAAGTCAGGCGAGGAGAGCTCAGCACTAGAAGGCTAGCCGTGGCTGTGGTCATGATAGTTCATGAAGGCATCTAAGAAGGGATCAAAGAGTCATAAACTACATTAGGGGAGAGAACACCCACAACGGAAATGTCCACTGAACCCTGGAGCATTCAAGAAAATTTCAGGATAGCAAGGGATCCCCCAGAGTGGGGATAATGAAGTATCCATAAAGACATTGACATTGCTAGTCTGTAGAGCACTTTAGAGGCATGCTCTCCTTGGAACCAAACAAGGCAGCAGACATTATCTCTGCTTTATTAATTAAGAACCTGAAGCTTGGAAAGGTTGGATAATCTGCCCAAGGTCACTCAGTTGATCAGTGTCTGAGGCAGGATTTGAACCCAAGTCTTCCCAGTCCAAGCTGAGGTGCCCTTCAACTCTCAAGTTCTGTGACCATGGATCTGAAAAGGGCCTTGGAATCAGGACCAGCTTCCTATAGAAGAGGGCACTTGAATGAAATCTCTGAAAAGGAGCTTGGGGTCTGATTGCCAGAATATTGGTCATCAGGTGACTGGGAATGTGTGTGTACTCCTCCTCTTCTCCTTTTTCTCCTTCTCCTTCTTCTCATTCTCCTCCTCTTCTCATCCTTCTTCTTCTCCTTTTCTTTTTCTCTTTCTTTTTCTTCTTCTTCCTCTTCTTCTTCTTCTAGGACATAAAAGAGGCTTTGACCCCTCACAAGTGGAAGGACATGACCTCTCATGAGTGAAATAATGGTGTGTTTTTTTAAGTATAGACAAAACAAGTATTCTTGGAGAGATGGAGGAGGAAGCCAGAGAGGCAGGGCTCCAAAAGGGGCTTCCCTACTCTTCTGGCAAGGAAGGATTCTGTGTCTTTGACATAGCTGGACTGAAGAAAGACCATGAAGGAGACTCTGGAACAGGCCCCAGGTGGCTGGGTCACCCACTTCCGCCAAGCCCGGAGATGTGACCTCTCTGGGGTTATAGGATCCATGCTCTTTGGAAACAGGAATGGTTTCCCTCTTCACCCTGGCACATGGTAGTGGTTCAGTGCCTGGAAAACTGTTAAGTACTTAAAGTGTTCACTGAATGGTGAACTGAATTGTCTGGCTCTTCCCTAAGTCTGCTCACTAACAGGAAGAGTAACTGGATATGGAATCCAGAACCTTGAGTTCCAGTCCTCAATCGGCTCATGCTCAGCTGTGTGACCTTCTGTCTGGATGGAGGTCTCCTCTTCTGGAAAGTGGAGGGGTTGGACAGGCTGCTCTCTTGAGCTCCTGCCCACTCCAATATTCTGCCCCACATCAAATGTAGAAAACAGAAAACATAAAATGAGACGCTGAAAAACAGAAAGAGAAAACGGCTGACCTTAAAGGATGGACAGAATGACTGTTTGTCTCCTCTCTCAACACCTCTTTTGAACCAAAGGAAATCTGACTTCTGAAAAACCTTTTTAAAAATAATAGGAATTTTCTTGTGCAGGAAGACCTGGAGAATTCTCCTTGTTTTCTCTTCTTGCCTTTTGGGTTCTGTTTTATATTCCTGCTCTTTCTACTTTCTGCTCTTTAGACCAACTAAGGAAAAGGAGCAGCCATGATTGGAAGGAAGAGTTTGTTCACTCACTCACCCACTCATCTGTTCAACAGACATACAACTGAGTGTCTACAGTCTGGTTGACCAGGTAGAGGTCAGA
Organism: Notamacropus eugenii; assembly: GCF_028372415.1. Classification (NCBI taxonomy): domain Eukaryota; kingdom Metazoa; phylum Chordata; class Mammalia; order Diprotodontia; family Macropodidae; genus Notamacropus; species Notamacropus eugenii. The sequence goes on from NC_092873.1 coordinate 67,482,149, forward strand.
AGCCCTGAGCTCTTGTTAAGGTGAATCAGGCTCAATCCTTACCCTTGGGAACTTAAAATCTGGTAAAGTGTGTTATGTAGACAAATAATGGTGATACCTAGGAAGAAAGGAAGGAAGGAAGGAAGGAAGGAAGGAAGGAAGGAAGGAAGGAAGGAAGGAAGGAAGGAAGGAAGGAAGGAAGGAAGGAAGGAAGGAAAAAGAGAAAGAAAGAGAGAGAGAAAAGAAGGAAGGAAGGGAGGGAGGGAGGAAGGAAAGGAAAAAAGCCAGAAAAGACTATGAATGAAGCGCTTTTAAAATCCCCAGAGGGAAGGAGGCAGCTCTGAAGAGAACACAGACAAGGAAGGAGGTGCCACCATGTGAAACTTAATTTATACTTAAAAAGAAAAACTTGACTGTGTGTGATGGAGATTCAGGGTTTCCTATATCAGTCTCTTTTTTCTCTTCTTTGATTATGGAAAATTTCATGATCATTGTTGCTTTTAAGTTTTTTTTTAATTTATTTTTTTAATTTAACTTTTAACATTTCTTTTCACAAAATTTTGGGTTACAAATTTTCTCCCCTTTTATCCCCTCCCCCCCCAAACACCAAGCATTCTAATTGCCCCTATGACCAATCTGCTCTCTCTTCTATCCCTCTCTGCCCTTGTCTCCGTCTTCCCTTTTGTCCTGTAGGGCCAGATAGCTTTCTATACTCCTTTACCTGTATTTCTTATTTCCTAGTGGCAAGAACATTACTCGACAGTTGATCCTAACACATTGAGTTCCAACTTCTTTACCTCCCTCCCTCTCCACCCCTTCCCTTTGGAAGGCAAGCAATTCAATACAGGCCAAATCTGTGTAGTTTTGCAAATGACTTCCATAATAGTTGTGTTGTATAGGACTAACTATATTTCCCTCCATCCTATCCTGTCCCCCATTACTTCTATTCTCATTTGATCCTATCCCTCCCTATGAGTGTCGACCTTGAATTGCACTCTCCTCCCCATGCCCTCCCTTCTATCATCCCCCCCACCCTGCTTGTCCCCTTATCCCCCACTTTCCTGTATTGTGAGATAGGTTTTCCTACCAAAATGAGTGTGCATTTTATTCTTTCCTTTAGTGGAATGTGATGAGAGTAGACTTCATGTTTTTCTCTCACCTCCCCTCTTTATCCCTCCACTAATGAGTCTTTTGCTTGCCTCTTTTATGAGAGATAATTTGCCCCATTCAATTTCTCCCTTTCTCCTCCCAATATATTTCTCTCTCAGTGCTTGATTTCATTTTTTTTTTAAGATATGATCCCATCCTCTTCAATTCACTCTGTCTCTATGTATGTGTGCGTGTGTGCATGTGTGTGTGTGTAATCCCACCCAGTACCCAGATACTGAAATGTTTCAAGAGTTACAAATATTGTCTTTCCATGTAGGAATGTAAACAGTTCAACTTTAGTAAGTCCCTTATGACTTCTCTTTGCTGTTCACCTTTTCATGGTTTTCTTCATTCTTGTGTTTGAAAGTCAAATTTTCTTTTCAGCTCTGGTCTTTTCATCAAGAATGCTTGAAAATCCTCTATTTCATTGAAAGACCAATTTTTCCCCTGAAATATTATACTCAGTTTTGCTGGGTAGGTGATTCTTGGTTTTAGTCCTAGTTCCTTTGACTTCTGGAATATCCTATTCCATGCCCTTCAATCCCTTAATGTAGAGGCTGCTAGATCTTGTGTTATCCTGATTGTATTTCCACAATACTTGAATTGTTTCTTTCTAGCTGCTTGCAATATTTTCTCCTTGACCTGGGAACTCTGGAATTTGGCCACAATGTTCCTAGGAGTTTCTCCTTTTGGATCTCTTTCAGGCGGTGTTCTATGGATTCCTTGAATATTTATTTTGCCCTCTGGTTCTAGAATCTCAGGGCAGTTTTCCTTGATAATTTCATGAAAGATGATGTCCAGGCTCTTCTTTTGATCATGGCTTTCAGCGTAGTCCCATAATTTTTAAATTGTCTCTCCTGGATCTATTTTCCAGGTCAGTTGTTTTTCCAATGAGATATTTCACATTATCTTCCATGTTTCCATTCTTCTCGCTTTGTTCTGTGATTTCTTGCTTTCTCATAAAGTCCTTAGCCTCCATCTGTGCCATTCTAATTTTGAAAGAACTATTTTCTTCAGTGAGCTTTTGAATCTCCTTTTCCATTTGGCTAATTCTGCTTTTGAAAGCATTCTTCTCCTCATTGGCTTTTTGAACCTCTTTTGCCAATTGAGTTAGGCTAGTTTTCAAGGTGTTATTTTCTTCAACATTTTTTGGGGTCTCCTTTAGCAGGGAGCTGATCTGCTGTTCATGCTTTGACTTCATGTCTCTCATTTCTTTTCCCAGCTTTTCCTCTACCTCTCTAACTTGATTTTCAAAATTCTTTTTGAGCTCTTCCATGGCCTGAGCCCATTGGGTGGGCTGGGACACAGAAGCCTTGATTTCTGTGTCTTTGCCTGATGGTAAGCACTGTTCTTCCTCATCAGAAAGGAAGGGAGGAAATGCCTGTTCACCAAGAAAGTAACCTTCTATAGTCTTATTTCTTTTCCCTTTTCTGGGCATTTTCCCAGCCAGTGACTTGACCTCTGAATATTCTCCTCACACCCACCTCGCCTCCTGATCCTCCCAGCCAGCGTTTGGGGTCTGAGATTCAAATGCTGCTTCCAGCCTCAGGGCTTTTGGCAGGGGCAGGGCTGCTATTCAGTGTGAGATTAAGTTCAGGTGCTGAGGTTGGGGCAGGGCCGCCTCTCAGGCTCAGTTCCCTCAGGGGGTTTATGCACAGACCTTCCACAATGGATTCAGGCTCCCGCCCGCTTGGGGAGCCCCGGTCTGCAGCCACCTCTCAGCTTCTACCTCCCAGGGAGGCCTGAGTTATGGGGGCACCCCACTCCCCTCTAGACCCGCCAAGGAGACTCTCTCACCGACCCCCGTCACCTGTGGGTGGAGGGACTTGTGCGGCCGCTGGAGATCCCGTCCCTGAAGCCAGCTCGGATTTTTCCTCTCGGTGCCGCGGCCGCAGCAGGGCTGCACTCAGCTCCCAGTCCCGGCACCCAGTCCGCAGCACGAAGGACCCCCCGCGAGAGGTTTGCAGGTCTCTCCGGAACAGAAATCTCCCTCGCTCCAATGTTCCGTGGCCTCTGGGTGCAGAATTCGCCGTGAGTTACTTCCTTGTAGCCGTTTTATGGGTTGTGGGTTCAGAGCTATGTGTATGTGCGTCTTTCTACTCCGCCATCTTGGCTCCGCCCCCCCTTAAGTTTATTTTTTAAAAAGAAAATGGAAATAAATAAGGATGGGACAAAATGAGAAAGCTCCAGACTGAATGGAGGTGAGGCAGAGGTACCAGAGGACCCAGAGGAGGAAAGAAAGCCAGGCAAGAGACAAGGAACACTCTTGATGAGGAGCCTGGTGCTATGCTTCATGCTGGGAATACAAATACAAGTAGGAAGAAAGATGGTGTCTGCCCTCAAGGAGCTCCCAGTCTAATGGGGAGGCCAGCACATAGGAGGGAGTTGGGAGGCTGGAGGGGAGAGAGGCAACCTCTGACTGAGGGCTTGAAGGGTGGCTGGGTAGAAGGGTGGATATTACAAGCATAATTATTGTAAAATTGATATTGGCTTGGCCCTTTAAGATGTGACAAAATGATTTGTCCTACATTATTAGTAGGAAGGGATCCTAGAGGTCCACTAACCAGTTCTCTAATTTGACAGTAGAGGAAACTGAGGCAAAGGAGGTTGGGTGACTCGGACAGGATCTCAGGCAGTTAAGTGGCAGAGCTGAAGAGTGAACTTGGGTCTTCTGACCCCAAGGTCAGTGTTATTTCTGCTCTATCCCACTGTCTCCCACTTGAGTACTTTGATACTGCTAGTATCCCCATCTTGGAAACTGAGGCAGGATAAGTGATGTGTCCATTGTCACAAGGGTAGCATCTGAGGCCAGATTTGAATCTGGATCTTCCAGCTCTCCAGTTGCTACAGTACACTAGGCATAAGTACCTCTCTGACCAAAGGCACAAAGGTAGGAAATGGTAGATGGTAAGGAAGCCAGTCTTGTCAAAGTATCAAGAAGAAGAGTGCAATGAACTTGAGATAAGCCTAGGAAGACAGAGAAGACTCAGATTCTGCCTGATTCCATTTCTATCTCAGGTGAGGTCTGGGACTTCCTTCAGTAGACAATTGGGAGTCATTGAAAGGTCCTGAGTGAGAACTCTGTGTTAGCACAGAAGACTCTAAAAGTGCACTGCACTTGGTGCCCAAGGACCTGAGTTTGAATCCCTCTCAGCCACTTGCTACCTGGGTGATATGAAGCAAGTCTTCACTTCCTGGGGTCTCAGTTCCCTCATTTTCAAAATGGAGGGTTGGGAGTGGGTGCCCTTTAAGCTTCCTACCAGCTCCAAGCCTGGGATCTCTGCATGTATCCTAGGAGCTACACTGTTACTGTTAATCTGGATGATTTAAAAAAACATTACTCCTCCATGGACCTCAGTTTCCTCACCTGTAAGTGGTAGAGTCAAAATTTGAACTCAGGATTCCAAAGTCAGCATTTGTGCCTTCTGCATGTGACAATGGAGCCCTTGCTCTCATGGTTGCTGCCTTGGCTTCCATGGTCTAAGCTTTTCTGGGCCCATAACTGCAGATCAACCCTTGGGCATTATCAAGACATACCAGAGACATCTGTGGTGAGCCTCCACTTCCAAGGCCCGAGTATGTCTGCTCCTCATGAGTACTACGGGCCCCCACCTCTGGTGACGGAGGCCAAGAACTTTTAAAGAAGGTTCTCACAAGGACTCCAAAGTATGTGGGCAATGAAATTTAGGGGGAAGAAAAGACATTGACAAAAGAGTGTCTTGGTAGCAGATGTTCATTTGTCACAGAAGGAACCAATTCCAAGGTTGTCTTCTTTAATGTGTCATCTGAGAGGCATCCCACCAAGCAGAATAGCACAAGGGCCATGGTGAACAGGGCTGAGCTAGATGACTTGCCACTCTCTGGGACTTCTGCCAAAGCTCCTCCTCATGGCATCTCATGGTCCCATGGCTATTCATGGCCTAGTGGCAGTTCGTGTTCCTCTGGAGGTTCATGGCCCCATAGTGGTTCATGACCTTGTGGCAATTCATGGTCCCATGGAGGACCCTGCTGGAATGGAGAGGCCGACATGCAAGAAGTACCTCAGAACCAGTCTAAGAGAGTTGGTTCTAGCCAGCACAAGATCAGTTGGAAGGGTGTGAATCTTCTAGAGACAACTCTGGAAAGGCTGTGGTCTGCATTGCCTGGGGCTGCCATCTTGGATTTAGAGCTAAAGGGGATCCTAGGAGTCATTTGGTCCCAAGAGGAAGCTGAGGTCCCTGAGGACCATTCACCTAGAGCTGAGAGGGACCTCAGATCCCATCTAGTCCAATCTCTCCTTTTGTAGAGAAAGAAAGTGACGCCTGGCAAACATAAGTAATGCTCAAAGGTAGTCAAGGTTTTCAGAGTTAGTATTTGCAACCAAACCCTCTGACTCAGAGTTAGGGTTCCTTCTGTTGCACCATACCTTCTCCTAATGAAGGCCTAGACCCTCAGAGTCACAGTTCCTTTGAGTAGTTCATGGTGACCACATTCCATGAGCTTTAGTTGGGAGTCCTGTAATAAATCATATGTCTTGCTGCAGTGGGAAGGACTGAGTTCAAATCCTATCTCTGCCACTTACTTGGGAAAGTCACTCCCCACTGCTCCCAAGTTTCAGTTACTTCATCTGTTCAATGAGAGGATGGACTCAATGACCTGAAAGGTCCCTTCCAGCTGGAAGACCATGACCTATGATTCTTTCTATGCATCATGTAATTGGTTGTGGTAGGTTGGAAACTTCCTGGAGTCATTGTCCAACTTCTGTATGACACAAGGCAGCATCCCTTGGGGCCCAAAGGCCTTTAGTTGTTTAATACATTGACCCTCGCTCTTCTCTCCAGAGCCTGGCAAGGGGCGCAGGCCTCCAGATGGCCCTGAGGATCAAGTGATTTGGAGCTGAAAGTTACCTTGGAGATCATGTACTCCAACCCCCTCCTTTGCAGATAAGGAAAGTACAGAAGCAGCTGGGGCAGGGTAGGTGTGCTTTATCATGGCAGAAATAAAAGACGCTCCTATAAATAAATATTGAGTCTTTTGGCAGCACTTGCTGTACCTATCCAGTCAAGGTGGTTGGCAGATGGGCCACTGGGAGTGTGGTGCTCTGGGATTATCTCTAAGCCTCATGATCCTGCTAAAGGCAGACAAGTGGACTCCTGGCTCTGGCAATGAGGCGCTTCTGTGAAAAAAAAGTTGCCTTAATTTTCTGAAAGAGACAAGAACGGAATTAAGTTTCACATGGCCTGATTGGATAAGTGCTCCCCAGATTGAATATCTGGAATCAAAAATCAAAAAGGGTCTGGTGCAAACTTCAGTGTTCCTGAAGGGAAAGATTAAAGCTGTGTGGGTAACCTCTCCTTGTGGGACAAAGTGAAAATGGGAAAAAGCAAGAAAAGTTAATTCTTTGCCTAACTTATCATCTACTGGTTTTGTTAGGAAGGAAGGTGATGGTGCATTCAATTCAAAGATAAGATAGATGTAATAGAAAAACCTTCAAACTCTTGGTGGGTGCTCTCTCTCTCTCTCTCTCTCTCTCTCTCTCTCTCTCTCTCTCTCTCTCTCTCTCACTCTCTCTCTCTCTCTCTCTCTCTCTCTCCATTGTCCTGGGGTCTTACAGAGAAAGGCTTCTTTCTTATTTCTGCTGAATATACACCAACTGCTTCCATATTACGTCTTCTCAACATAGGCTGATTTCTCTCTTCTCATTTTATTTGCTCAAAACTGGATTATAAAGTGTTAAGAGGCAGCTCAGGATGTCTCTACTCTCAGTTATGTAAAGTGTGAACTCTGACTACTAGCCACATCATTTGTTACCAGCTGTTATTATCATCTTCTTGCCACACACATAGACTGCTTTCCCTCCTCATCTCCACCTCTAAGAATGTCTGGCTTCAAGACTCAGTTCAAACACTCTCTGCTATAGGAGGCCTTTCTTGGTCTCCTCAACTTCTCATGCTTCCCTGTAAAGTCACCTTCCATATACTGTGTATGTATCATGTATATGACTAGTTATTTACGTATGATCTCCCCAATGAGAATGAAAGCTCCTTGAGGTCAGAGATTTATTTTGCTTTATCCTTTGTGTCCCCAGAATTCAACATAGTAGGCTCAAAATAAATGCTTGTTAATTAACTGATTAATTAGATCAGATGAACAACACAGATGATTTTAGATCCAGAGTCGGAAGAAACATCAGAGGTTGTCTAGTCCAGTTACTTCATTTTATAAGTGAGGAAACTGAGGCCCAAGGAGAAAAAGTGATTGCCCAAAGTCTAATGAATGTTTTAAGAGGCACTTTCTGGGACAGACAAGTGAACCATCTCATGTTCATCAATTCCCTTGTTTGCCCAGAATCTTTGATGAGAAGAGCAGGCTGGCTCACATTTGGACAATCATGACACCCTTCCAATGAATCTCATTTGGGGCAACTATGGTGCCTTTCCAATGATCCTCCTTCATTGCTACCAAAGTCCACCTCTTTGCCACTAGCATTCTCCTGGTGACAGGATAGGAGTACAGATTGTTGGAGAGCCTGGATCATAGAAAAATGCCCACTCCTCTTCTCTCCACCTCCATCCCCTTCACTTGGAATAAGAAGATGCCATAAAGTCCTGTGTGTTTCTGACAGAGAGTGTCGAGAGTCAAGTGCATGTAGAAGAATGTAGATGTCAGAGTCTCAACATTGATCTCGAGGCAGGGAGAAGGCATGGAGGTTCCTAATGGGAAGAAAGGAGAATGAAAATCGAATGAGTGGCATAGAGAAGGATATCTGTTTTTTTGGGTCTGAGCTTGGTCACTATAATTTTGGAATATTCTATTTCCGTTGTTTCTCTTTCCATTGGTGATATTGGTTTGTTGACCTCACTTTGTGGCCATCCATGTGTTTTCCATACTTCTCTTGATTCTTCACGTGCCCTGTTGCTCGAAGACCATGGAACCAAACTGTGTAACCATTTCCCAAGAAATAGGTACCTATTGTTTCCAAGTTTTTGCTACTATAAAAAAAAATTCTATGACAAAATTTTGGTGTATATGGGGGGAAGTGTCTTTCTTTTTACTGTGGGAGATGAATAAATGTTTCTGAATTATTGATTGACTTACCCTGACTGAAATGCCCAAAACCTGGGTAAAGGTTTGTCTCAGATGTATTTAGCCAATAACTCAGAAGTTATTGATGAGGACATATATGAGCCAGTGCCCCAGCCAGACCAAGTCAGCCCATAACAAACCATCCCAGAAAGTCCAGCTTCTGCCAAGAGTCAGAGTGACCAGAACTGAAAGCAGTGGCCACCATAGGTGGGTGAGTGCTGTTGGGAGAGGAAGCTCTCACTCCTTTCCCTTTCCTAGCACAGCCTGGTGAATGTTAACAGGTGCAAATGTGGGTCAGCACAATCTATGCTCCCTAGTACCCATCGCTACCATGAGCCCAGCAATTAACTTTATTAAAGTCTTGCCATGAAAGCGGATATTGACAAAAGCACAAATTAACGAACATTTCCAAATACAGTGAATTTTCACCAAATTAAGTTATTCCCCATATTCACCTCTTTTTCCCCTTAGAGGTTTTTGTTTTTTGAACCAGATAAAAATAGCCTGTTACATACATGTATCCTTCTTTGAGTACAAGAATTATGAAGAAACTTACCATTGTGAGTTTTGTAAAGTGAGCCATATGATGAACTATTCCCTGATCAGTCAATAAGCACATATCAAGCACTTACTATGTGCTGATCCTGTTCCCTCAGAATTCCAACTCTTCCATTTCCCCCTCCCAATACTGAGTTGCCCACCAATAGCGTTTGGAGCTCATCCAGCATACTCAAGAAATGTTTATTCGTTTCAAGAGTTTTGCTTAGAGCCACCTGAAAATGAATTTCTGCTGATAAAAACAACTTCCATCTCTAATGGCCAGTAGTCAATGAGGTTGGATCCCAATATTAATCTCTGTGCTGCCCTAAAATATTCAGCTCTATTCACAGAAGTCAATTAAAAAAAAATAGGAATGCATCTTCTCTTTTATGTTAACTCAAAGGCTAACTGGATTTGATGTATGAAATTCTCTTTGAATGTCTTTGGAGACACACCCCAGTCAATCCACAAATATGTTTTGAGCATAATGCAAATAGAGACTTGGGAAGGCTGCAGGCCATGCCCCAGGGGCACCAGCTCCCCAGGCTGGGACTGGGCTCCCCCTTGCCAAAGGCTGAATCTGCGACTCAGGGGGCTCTAGAAAAGATTCTCACTCTAGTGTAAATTGGAATAGATGACCTCAGGGACCCCTTCCAGCTCTGAGTCTCTACTACTCCATCATCTTTTGATGTTAAAATAAAAGTGTCACACTATCATTCTGATGTCCATGATGGAAGCAAGTCGTTGACGTGGAAGGAAAGCAGCCTACCCACAAGGGCACTGCTGGTGGTAGAAGCAGCACCCCTGAGTTTGGAATCGGAAACCAATAGAAGTAAAACCTTATACAAGGCATTTAAGCTCTTCTAGGGCTTCATTTACTCATATGCTAAATGGGAATGCTAACACACAGCTCCCATTTGACTGCTTCCTAAGTCACAGCACCTAAAGCTCCAGGGGCTTTGGAGAACATCAAGCCTTTTACTGAGGAGGGACCCAACATCCAGAAAGAGAAGGACTGAGCCAGGAACAGAATCCTCATCCTGACCAAGGAATCTTCCCCTCACACTCTAGCAGCCTGCACATCGATCTGAGATGCTAAATGCCCTGTGGAGGGTCCTTATCCTGTCCTCTCCAGCTGGCCTCATGGGAACCAGATGAGACTGGTTCCTAATGAATCCTTAGGCCAGGGGTGGGGGACCTGCAGCTTCAAGGCCACATGTGACCCTCTAGGTCGTCAAGTGCCACCCTTTGACTGAATCCAAACTTCACAGAAACCCTTCTTAATAAAAGGATTTGTCCCGTAAAACCTGGACTCAGTTAAAGGGCTGAACTTGAGAACCTAGAAGGACACATGTGGCCTTGAGGTCTCAGGTTTCCATCCTCTGCCCTAGGTTATAGAATGCTTTCTCCTAAAGGAGGGACCTAGGGAGGACACAGATGAAGAAAGGGTCTTCACAGTGTGGGTACCCAGTGTCTGACAAACTGACTCCCAAATGAGTGGTTGTTTCCAGGGAAGAGGCACTGGAAAACATTCCTTATTGTTGGGGGATAGGGGATTTGGGGTCGGGGGGGGATCTGAGGAGCTCTCTTGCTGAAGTCCAACTTGATGTGGCTCATCCAGGTACCCAAGACCCCCTGAGAGCTTCTGGCCTCTCTGATCCCAGGGTCCCTACTGGACCTCACCAAGCCTTCCTACAGGTGAGGCACCTAAGGCCTGGTTGAAAGACTTTGTTGCTGGCTCATTGTCCCTTTGTCTTGCCTTAGGTCCTTAGAGTCTGCTCTGAGGGAAATGGGTAATGAAAATGACATCGACTCCAACTCTCAAGATTTCATCCAAAAGTTAAGCCAACAAAAATTAGTTACAAAAATTAATTGCTACAAGAGAGATGACATTCAAAAATAACTCTGGGTTAGAATATAAACTTATATGTAAAAATCTCACAGAAAAGGATGATGGACAATTATGGGCAGATCATCTCATAAAACATAGAGAAGTATGGAAGGATAGAATCTGAGAAGCAAACTTGGCAAGACACGCAACTAAGCATAGTCAATGCTCATTACAAGAGCATCCAAGGACCAAAAAGGAAAGAGGGCTCAAAACAGAAGAAAAATGGAAAAGATTTGCAAAAATTGTCACAATGATCTGTTTTCTCCATCAAGGATAGTAAACTCACCACACTTGGATCCTAACATTACAATCCCTCAGGTGATTACAGAGGAAGTAGAAATGTCCCTAAAAATACAAAGATGGGAAAAGCCTTCAGACAAGGACCAGGTAAGAGAGGGATCCCTATTGGAAGCAAGAAAAAGAGGTGAAGGAATCCAGGGACTTATTTAAAGGCATCTAAAGAAGAGGAAGACATCAAATCCTCTGAGAAAAATCTTAGAATTTAATGATTCCAGCATCAATAAAGTTTTGGAGAAAACGTCAATAACTATTGACCTACTATCTACCCTCCCATCTATACAAAGTCTTCACATGGTAGTCATCTGTATACCTGTTCAGGGCCCTTTGATGATGGTAGGAGGAGGGGTCAAGCTGACTTTTGACAATGATTCTCCTCCATGGACCACATCGTTACCATTTCACGATTCACTTTCAGAGGTGGTCGATCAAAGATCCCGCTGAGTTTGTTGTTTGCCAAGGATGGATGTGGCAAACCAAAATTCCGCTTTCCTGGCACTTTTACAATGAGGTGTCTCTCAATACATTAAGATTGTTTAAGATTCCTTGGAAGACCCAACAACTGGCACCACCACCCCTGTTCAGGGACCCTTCCTGCCTCCAGACCCCATGTTCTAGTCATCAAACCACCATGCTGCCTCCAATGAGGGGAAAATCCTTCCCTCCTGAAGCAACCATGGATACCTCAAGTTGTCTCATTGCCCTGCTTCCTGATCCCAGGAGAAAAATCTTCTGAAAAATACACAAAAAGAGGTGGAGGGCTATGGGTAAGGAAAAATGAATGCACTGTCAGATGCAGGTGATGTCAGTAAGTTTTCCTAAACCACTTTTTATTGTCCCCTTTAGTTCTTCATTACAAAAGATGACTCTCAGTTTGAAAGAACCTCAGTGATCGCCTAGTGCAGTTTCCTTAACGGACAAATGAGGAAATAGAAGAGGAAATGTGAGCCAACCTTCTCATTTGACAGCAGAGAAAACTGGGGGCCCAGAGCCGCGAAACGCCTTATCCCAGGTCTCCCCAGTCAGGAGCCATGCGATCAGCCTTTGATTACAGGCTTTCTGACCTCCTCATCCACACTCTTTCCATTGTACTCTCCCCATTCCAACACAGCTGGGAGAAGACCAGAATTCTAATCCTGTCCCTGGGACTTCCTAGCTGACCAAGTCACTTTATCTTTGCCTGCCTCAGTTTCCTCATATATACAATGAAGATAATAATAGCACCTGTTTCCCAGGGTTGCCATGAGGTTCAAATGAGATAAAGTTTATAAAGCGTTTTGCAAATGTTAATGAATACAGAAATGCTAGATATGGCCATTATTATCATTAAGTGACTCGCTCCCCCTTACACAACAATGCCAAGCTATCAAACACCAATCTGGAGCCTCTTTGCTCAGCTCTAGAATCAGAGCATTTGGATATTAGAACCTGAAGGGACCTGGAATCCATTGTACTATGAACTTTCCGAGCTGGAGGGGCCTGGAGATCATTTGGTTCAACTTCCTTAATTGACAAAGGAGGAAAGAAAAAATATGACTTAGCCAAGACTACATGACTAACCTTTGGTAGACCTTCCCCAACCCCCCCCCCCCCTTGCAGTCTCCTGGATGCCTACGCAGGGGCCATACCCTTGATGCTATGCCCCCAGAGCCACTCCCATCCCCAGGTTTGCCCTCCCCACCAGGGTTTGGGGACTTGACCTGTCCAGTGTGACCTGGACCCCTTGGGTAGTGAGTATGATGAAGTCTATGGACCCCCTCTCACAATCAAGTTTGTCAGTGCATGAAATCAAGCACATGGAATTCCACAAGAGAACAATCACTGGTGAATGCAGTTATCAAAATACACAATTACTATAACTGGACATCAAGTGGCCGGATCCCAGGTCAAGGACCTGGCCCCCTTTGCTATACAAGCTTTTTTTTCTCTGAAAATGGTGTGAGAGGCCCAGAGAGAAAAGCTGCTGGGATGGATGATGGAAGCCTCCAAGGCAGGTAGATGTCTGTGGGAAGGAAGAGCTGCTAAGACCACCTGGGACCACACCCAAGAGCCCTCCAAAGGCAAAATGGCCAACTGGTCTTTGAGGCCTTGGGGTGCAATGGAACTGGTCCTGACCGGAAGACCCAGGCTCAGTCCAGCTTCATCATCATAGCCTATTTATGGGACTGGACCCTAGTCACTTAATTCTCTGAAACTTGGTTTCCCTCCCTTTTCCCTCCCTCCCTAAATGAGGGAGCTGATCTATGTGCTCTTTACTTAAGTTTATGGCTAGACTTCCAGGGCCTACTGTGTCCTTGAGGCTGGAGGTGAAGATGTCCCTTGGAGGGAGGGAGGGTGTGGGGGAGCCACACATGATTGTGATTCTCTGCTCATGGATGTTTCTGCTAAGTCTGAGGGCTAGGTACACCAAGGGCCTGATTTCACAAGAAAAGGGCTGACCTTCAAGGCTCTGGTCTTTAAACTCAAAGAGGCAGCAGCTTCCTCCCCTCTAATGGGAAAAGGCAGTGTCTCAGCTGAGGACCCCAAGTGACATAAATAAAGTTCAGCAAATCTGCACCTGGCCCACCAGTGACCTGACACAGAGAAGTGTGGGCAGAGGCTGCAGGTCCCGGGAGAGCAGGAAGGAGTGGCAGCCACCTCTCCATTGTCCTTCAGAGGCAGTGGTTTCCATGTTTCAGACACATCTCCTTCACCTTGGATCAGGGAGGTCGAGTTTCAACACCTCCAGGGCCAGTCTACCCAACCTCCTTCGTGTCTCCTCCACATTGTTTCCATAGGGTCACACGTTTCCTCTGTGGGTGCCCTAGTCACGTGGGTTCCCATCATATGTTTCTCCACATATACTCCTGGTCATGTTCAGTCTTCCCACTGATGCTCTGTATTTGTGGTAGATGATTGCCAGGTTGGGTGGGGGAATTAATATTTTTCTTACCAGCTTGTTCACTAACCTTTCTTTTGAAATCAAGGGGTTCAGAAGAACCCAGGTCTTAGTAAAAGTGAGTACATTGGCAGGAGCTTGGGAGTTATGGCTTTGAGGGGCTGTGAACCCACAAAGAGCCTTACAGCCAGCACAATTCCTTGGGAGGGGCCAATGGGCCTGAGGCAGAGGTGCCCTCCATGCTCCATAGAGACTAACAAATCAAGGCTTAGGAGTCTGATCATGATAACTCCATCACTCAGAGTCACAGCTGAGATTCTAAACAAGGCTTCTCCTCTCGCTGGGGCCAGGACACTTTGGGTTGTATCACTTTTCATCATCACTACAGCTGTGAGGCACAGGGACAGCCGGACCTTTGAAGGTGGAAAGGGATGACAACTTTGGTTCATGAGTGAAGGCTGGTAAAGCAACATGGGACTGCCAAAGAGCAAATGGGAGAAGTTCCCTCATACTGAGAGCTGCCCAGAAACCTCGGAACTTGTCATGGGATATCCAGCCCAGGCCAGGCAGGTTACAATGCATATTCCTTTGGACTAGATAGCCATTAGGTGCTGAGTGCCCACTCTGCTCTAAAACTTCAGTGATACTGAGTCTAGACCCTCCCCCACACCATTTTGGTGACAGAGTTTTGCATTGATTCCTGTACCTAAGCCTGGCTAAAAATACCTTACCATCCACAGTCTCCCAGTCAGCCATAGGAGAGAAGGCAAGTGACATTGGACAAGAAGGCAGGCTTGTTCCAGGGCAAGGCCATCAGAAAGGTGGTTAACATGAGCAGAGTATGCATAAATGGAAGGAAAAATCATCAGAGCTGCCACTGGAAAAACAGTCACGGAGCAATCATAACAAGTGCTGTGTGCGAATGTGCACACACATACACATACATGCACACATACATGTGCATATATATGCACAACTGTGTGCACATGCATACACATGCATATCAATAATGAGGAGGAAAAAACAAACCCTGCCTGATTTCCCTCCTCCCTATGTCCTCCTCCCCTATGTCCACCTCCAAACCATTCAAAAGATCAAGGAAGAGAACAGGCCCTGGGAATGAGCTCCCGGGAAGACAATCCAAGGGGACTGTGTGTGCCTTTCACATCCTGATCTCCGAGGAAGGACAGAATGTTCCAGGTATCTGGAAAAGCAGATGAAAATCAGAAAAGCACTAGGATGTTCAGTGGGGGTGTGGATGGAGTGAGGCTGCTACATCCAGAAAGCCCTGGTCACAGGGAAACCAGCCGGGGGTGGGGCAGCCCCCAAATCCTTTGGGAGGCCCTCACCACATTGTGGATTGCCCAGGCTGCAATGTGGGCCCAACTTCCACCCCCCCCCCCCCCGCCCTTGTCTCCCACTGCCCAGCTGGGTGTTGGTGTGTCTGAGAAGTGTGAACCAGCTAAACCAGGCATTCATGGCTGGGGATGGAAGCACTTTCTTTATAAGAGCAGGGTCTTTCAAAGATTATTCAAAACCATTTATGGATGAACCATTGTCTTTAATCATCGATCATCCTGGGCCACCCAATGCCTTAGAATCATTTATTAATCACCTACTGTTGTATGGGGGGCACCATGCTGGCTCCCAGAGTGATAGAGGCACTGCCTGGGATGAAGAGGTCTTCCCCATCTGTACTGTGTTGTCTGGTGACCTCTCAGCTTCTCTGGTTTCGATGATCACTTCTCTACTGATCCCTCTCAGATACCCATACCCAACCCTAACCTCTTCACTGACCTCCATACATCTGTGGGGCATCTCTGTCTTAAATTCAACATGTCCTTCCTCAGAGAAATCCTCCCCTCTTTGTAACTTCCCTATTCCTGTCCTCTCAGGCATCCAAGGCTCACACCCTGGGCATCGTCCTCAGCTCCTCACTCTTAGCTGCCATACCCACCAAGACCCATGCGTTCTACCTTTGCCATGTCTCTCATAAATGCCTCCTCTCTCCTCTGACACCTCCACCCCCACCAAGGTGCAGGCCCCCATCACCTCACACCTGGACCGTGGGAGGGTCTGCCTGTCTCAGTCTCTCCAGCCTCAACTCACCTCTCTAAGGGATCTTCCTCAAATGCTGGTCTGATTGCTCCTCTCTCCTGTTCAACAAACCTCAAGGGCTCTTAGCACCTCCAGGATTCAACAGAAAGTCTTCAGTCTGATGTTCAAGGCCCTTTATGAAATGCCCCATCCCAATCTTTTCAGCCTTCTCACTCCCCTTCCCCCAAGATCCAACTCTTCTTCACCCAGGCTCCCAACTCCAGACATTTTCACTGGCTGTCCCTCCATGCCTGGAATGCTTGCCTTCCTCCTTTCTGGCCCCTAGTTTTCCTTCCTTCAAGTTCCAGTTAAAACCCATCTCCTCCAGAAAGCCTCCCCTGATTCTCCTCAATTCTAATGTCCTTCTTCTCTCTGTAAACTATTTCCAATTTATCCCATATGTGACTTATTTACATGTTGTTGTTCACACACATGCACACACACACACACACACACAGCTCTTTGAGAGCAGAGACTGCCTCTAACCTTTCTTTGTACCCCCAGCCCTTGATACAGTGCCTAGTACACAGTAGGAGCTTAATAAATGTTCATTGGCTGACTGCCTGGGGGGGAGGTAACCTGAGGACAGAAGCCACATGGTCAAGGGTCTTCCCTTTGCAGATGAGGAGTCAGGTCTGTAGGGACCTCCGGGAGAGGGCATGCTTCACCCATGTTCACCCAGGATGGAGAGGCCAATGGGGGCTTTGAACCCTGGCCTCTCACACTTGGTTGAGATGATCTCTGAGGTTTCTTCAGCTCCATGAATCTTCAGCAGACAAGTCAAGTCCATGCAAAAGGCATTTTTAAAGTACCCACCGTGTGTCGGAAATACTGATGATGAGAAAATGACCCAAAACTCAGGGTTACCTTACTTCTCAGCCTCCAGATCATTTATTTCCCTCACAATCATCAGTTGACGGCAGTGCTACAAGTACAATTCTCTCCATTTAAACAGACAACAAAACAGAGGCTCTGAGTCAGAGCTTGAACTCAGGATTCTTGTCCCTGAACTCAGTGCTCTAGCCGCTGCACCACCCTATCTCAACCACCCCCTCATCCAGCTCTCTGAAGATCAGAGCATCCCAGCCCTGGAGCTGGAAGAGATTGCAGAGGTCATTGAGTCAAATCCTCTCATTTATTAAGGAGGAAACTGAGGCCCAGGACCATTCAATGATTTGCTGAAGGTCATGGGCTATAACCATCAGAGGTGGCCTTTCACTGTTTGGCACACTTTTCCTTTGTCTCTCTGTTTCCTCTCTGTGGCCTGGTCACTTCCATTAGGATGGCTAATTCAGAGCTCACCATGCTTTGAAAGGGGCAGCTGTGGGAGCCACAGTGCACAGGCCTGGAGTCGAGAAGATTCCTCTTCCTGAATTCGAATCTGGCCTCAGACACTTTCTAGCTGTGTGATCCTGGGCAAGTCACTTCACCCTGTTGGCCTCAGTTTTCTCATCTGTAAAATGAACCAGAGAAGGAAATGGCAAACCCTTCTAGGATCTTTGCCAAGAAAACTCAAATGGGGTCATGGAGAGTCTCAAAATAAGGGGAAATGTTTTATTGTTCATTTTATAATTCAGCCAAGATCACCTTTATCCCAAACCCAGTACAACTACACTTGTCCCTTCTATGGGAATATACTTGTGGTGTCGTATGGTGTGTTCTTAGGAGGGTAGGAGGGGATGTTGCTCAGTGAGATCTCTACTCCCCATTGGGTAGGAGCAGGAAAAGTGGGGGCATTGATCCAGTCTAGCCTGGGTGACCTAATGGACTCACCTTGAGATATTTATAGCTTTACTCCCTGTAATGGCCAAGTGAAGGGCCCGAGGGAGGGGAGACATCAGTAGCATTCTGCTCCCCACCCCCATTCTCCCTCTCCAAGTCCCCCTCCCCATTTGGTTCACCAGAAGATCAATCCTCAGTGACCTCATCCTTCCCCTGTTAAAATATAGATGATGACTTTTTCCGCCTTCTAAGAACTCTCCAGTGGCCCAGCGTTCATCAGAGACTCGTCTGCATCGGCAGAGCAGTGAGGCCAAGGGCAGGTGGAGGGTAGTTTTGGGGTTCATCTCCCTGAGAATGCTGCCCCCATGCCCACCTTCTCTGTCTCTGAACTCTCATTCTCATAGGCTTCAGAGATGGTAAGGGCTGCAGAGGCCCGAGGGTCCCACTCCCACATTTTACAGAAGAGGGACTTGAGATCCATGAAGGAGAAAGGACTTGGTCAAGGTCACACATTAATAAGAAAGAAGATCCTAGTTTAATGTCTGAAGGAAACCTTAGTGACAGGAACCACTATTTTCACTGACCTATGAGAGTCCCAAGTGAGGGAACTCTGTGCAGTGTAGACTAGTACCTTTTCTGCAAACTCTAGTCTTGGGGAGTCATCTGGGGCCCTCAGAGGTGAAACCTGGCGCTGAAGCCAACCTCACATCCCGGAGGAAGGGACTTGTCCAGGGTCAAGAGTCTTAAAGTGACAGGTTTATGGCTGTCATCTGGCCCAGGTGAGGATGCTGGATCCTGAAGAGTCTGGAGCGACTTAGCCAAAGACACACTGGGACAGAGTCGGTATTCAAAGCCAGGTCCTGGGATTCCAGACACAGTGTTCTGGGGCACAGCCTCTGTCTAGGGCAGCTGCCCTCCCTGGAAGGGTTTCTGTTGTCTTCCAGAAAAGGCTGAATTTCACTGTGAGAGGCCCTTAGCATCCTGGGTTGATTCTAGCTTCTGGTCCAAGCCCTGAATCTTTCCTCGTTCCTCTTCATTTACACGTAATATCCAAAGGGCTCTGGGAAGACAGACCGCCTTCCTGGTCCAGAAGGACATTTGGGGGGGTGGGGAGAGCCAAGTTGAAACAGCTGCTATATTTAACAAAAAATACATCCTGTTGCCATGGCAACCCAGCTCCTAAAATTAGAAACGCCATATACCGTAGAGTCAGAGCAACAAAAAGAGCCACCTCAAGCGCTTTAATAAACTCTCTCAAAACGGAACTGGCCTTTTTTTCTCTCCTTTCCTGCAGAATATTATCAAACAAATTACTCAGCCAGAGAAAGTCTATTCTCAATCAGCTGGGCCATTGCATCTCTGGATATGCTTGGGTAAACATCCTCTGTGCCAGCAGCCCCCTCCTGTGCATGGTGATCTGTCAGCCTCAGAAAGATCCAGGGTATTTGTCCCCTGGCACAGACTATCTCTGTTCTGGGACCCTCAGGCTGCTCCAAGAGAAGCAGGGCCAGAAGGCCTTGTTGGTCCCAAATAGAATGACCGAGATCCAAAGGAGAGGATAGTTGCCTTCCATTCAATCTATTATCAAGCATCTATTAAGTGACAGCTGTTTGCTGGGCACCTGCAGTGTGCTGAGGACACAAACAGAAGTGCCTGACTTCAGGGAGGTTCCACTCTCCTGGGGAGACACTCCAAGCTCCTATAAACAAATACACCAGTCTTACAAAATAAACACAGGGCACCTTGTTGTGCTGGGCCACAGTAGCCCAGAGTGTCAGGAAAAGCCTCAGAGAGGAGGAGCTGTTTGAGGCAGCCTAGGGATTCTAAGTGACTGAGCCAAAGAAGGAAAGCCTTCCAAGCAGGAGGCACAGCCTCTACAAAGGCACAGAGAGTGGAGATGATGTATTGAAGAGGGAACAACAAACTGATGGAAGAGAGGGAACATCTGCCAGGTCTTGAAAGGGAGGCAGGAGCCAGGGCCGGACCTGTCTATCTTCACAGCTTTAACAGATATGGGTCATTTGTGCTTTTGGAGGTGACTTCAACATTTTGCTCTCCTCCTAGACCTTGACTGCATGATTATTTAAATATTTTTTCACATATGTGTATATATTTCATATATATTTAATATATTTATAATATTTATTACTTATACATTATTTTTCATATTCCTATTTCTTGGAAGGTAGGGAAGGGTGATGTCATCCATGTGATCAGAGCCTTGATCCACACCAGGCTTCATTTAGATGAGACAAAAGTCTCATCTTAGAGTCTTTGCTTTGGTCTGCTAACAGGTTATCCATTGCCCACCGCCACAGATTGGACTACTGGATTAGATAATTCAAGGGTGACTTAAATGAGATCAGAGGAGAGATGCCGTCTCCAGAAGGTTGCCAGGAAGGAGAATCATCTCTAGCCCAGCTGGGAAGACCAGGCTGGCGGGACAAGAAGGTAGCAGCTACTGCCAATGGCTCTGAGTAGGACACTAGTGTCTAGCCCCTAACAGCTAGTATTTGTATCAAGAACTTGAAATGCACTTATACATTAAACTACCCCCACCCCACTCCAGAGCTTGTTAAACATTTACCAACACGCCTCTGAGTCTGCAGTTTCACCAGACTCCTCTTTCCAGAACGTTTTTCTGATTGCTGACCTATCTCCTTCACCTAAGGCGTATCAGTTTCCCCAAATTGCATAACTTGACCCTCTTTCCTCTTTGTGTCCCACAGACACTCTCTATAATCAGAAACAGATTTTGGCTTCAGAAACATTCCCACACAAAAAGGGCCCTCAGTTCAAAGCTTAGAACTCACTGGCCAACTGCTTGTCCAACCTTGGGGCAGAGAGAAGCCATTGTCAATGGTGGAATCTGGTTGATCTCCAGGAGTGGGGTGGGGGAGACATCTGGCAGGCCCATCCCCTGTTGACCTCCCCTGTGATCAGCCTATTCCTCTCCTGACTGACTGGCATGAGCCAGGTCAGAGCTACAGTACAGCCCTAGGAGGCTAGTTCTCCATTCATCCACCAACACTCCTCCTGTGTAATAAGCAGGGCAGTAGGACTCCCTGGCTAGTGGTGAAAATTAGGAGGTTGCATGGCTCCCCAGGGACAGTGAGAGTGAAATGAAACCTGGCCGACCCACAGGAGGTTTCTGGTAGCGTCAAGGCACAGGAGAAGGTGCAGCTTAGTATTCAGAGTCCTCCCCACGTTCCAAATGGGAAGGAGCAGGTGTCTCAGTCACTGCTCTATGAGGTTGGGGTTCCTGTCCCCAGGAACAACTCTATGAATGTCTTGGTGAGGAGCGCAGGAAGGAAGGCTGACAGCAGGCCACATCCGAGAAGCTCAATAGAAACTCCCTTGGCAAGTCCAGGCTCATCCCCATCTACTGAGCATGGGACTATTGTGTGTGGCCCTGATCCTGTGCCTCTGAGGAAGCCGCAGGCAGGAGTGGGGGCCGGTATATTTGTCCACTGTTTCTCATTTCTGTCTTCAGATCTGCCACAGCCAGTACTGTTCTTTGCGGTCCTCAGACCCCAATAGTCAAACAGAAGTCCAGCCGTCCCACGAAGCTCATTCCCATCTGCCAGAAGTTCACTGGGCATTCCATTCAGCATCCCCAAGGCTTCCCTCCCATTCTCCCAACAACACAAGGAGCCCCAGCCACCCCTCCACCTATCATCCTTCCTTTTTGCCATGTGAAAAGCTCATCTAGCTCCCATGGACAAATCACTGGCAACATCCTTCCCACCTGACAGTTTCAGGATGGTGCAGCCTTCCCTTTGCCCCTCTGTCTGGGGCTCAGCTTCAGTTATCCAGAGGCAATGGTGTCCAAATCTCATGGCTACATATCTAAACCAGTAAAATGTCATATGGAAAAGATAGGCCTTTGCTGTTATGGGAAGCCTAGGGTCTGTGAAAGAACTTGGAACCTCCTGAGAGTAGTCCAGCCCATTTTCATCCTCTTCTTCCACGTTGGACTCAACTCTGTGTTAGCTATCCTGTCTGTCCCAAGTACTCATAGAATTGAACAAGCTCCAGAGGGTACCTACTCAGATACATAGTGACGCCTTGGGGAAAAGTATTTGTCATCCACTTGTTCTTACTGTGTGCATGGGGATGTTCAGAGAAGACTGGAACCTCTAGTGTGAGGGCTTGCTGAGCTGCTTTCAGGGCTGCTCATCCACCTTTGGTGTCCAACTGGTCACCCAACTCTCACCTATGGCTCCAAGAAGCTGGAGCACACACAGTGGTTACACTTGTTAAACTATCTCAGCAAACAGGCTAAATCAGGTAGAGGGTAACTGACAGGCCCCAAACCCAGTGGTGTCTTGGAGGGTGCCTGCTCCAAGCATGTGAAGACTTTTCCTGGAAAAATGGCTAAATGAGAACAACTTCTTCCAACAGCCACAAAAGAAGCAGAAGCAGGTGCTGTAGAGGGCTTAAAGTTAGACATCAAAGACTCCAAGTTCATCCACTGGATCTCAGGCCATCACCAGTCACCATGACTTCTATCCAGCCATTGGACTTCAATGACGCTGGAAGAGAGAGGAGGCAGATGATTCTGCCTCACTTCAATCCAATTCATGAACAAGTTAAGACATCACTCTGCGATGTCACTGGTCCTCTTCAAAAACAAAGAGCAAACAACTATGTGGATGGATGGTTCCAGATCTCTCCCTGGAGGCTCTCCAGCATCATGGGGCATTCAGCTAAATGGAACAAAATGCCACCTTACAAGCTTTCTTTTTTTTAAAAAGGGGTATCTCACATGTCAAGATAATTCAGCATTCCTTGGAATATGTAACAGAAAAAATCCTGTTCAATGGCATTAATAATAATATATTTTTAAAAAACCACCAACATATGCAGCATAAAACAGAAAGATCTGCTTGACAATGGTGGTGTTTCTCCAAGAAATATCTGCAAGTCATCACCCTTCCATGGAACTGAAACATCCTTCTTTCATCTGGTTTCATTCACCACCATGACTCAGTTCCTCTAGCAACATGCCCACTCCTTAGTCAGTGGACAAAGGGTTATTTTTAGAATACTAAAATCACTTCAGAATGTATTCAATAGAATTCCTAGGGTTTCTTGTATGGTCCATTGTCTAGTCTGATGCTGCTTGGGAGCCATGAGACAGAGGGAGTCCAAGAGGTCCAAGATATGAGCTGTCACAATACTCCACAGGAGCAGCTTCAGAAACACCTTCCATTCATGACTGACTTCAATCCCCCATGACGGGAGAGTGCAACGATAAAGGCATGTGTGGAGCGGGGGGTGGTGCCTTGTCTTGGAGAATCTTCCTCTGAGAGTGGCACTTTTACTCAAACTCCTCAAAGAACCTCAGGCAAGCCCTTTCCCACTCTGACCCTCAGTCTCATCTAGTAAGTGTAGTGACTGTAGTTGATGCCCTGTTGGTTCCCTTTCTGTTCCAACAATCTTTGAGTCTAAGTGATAGAACCCTATTTTTCTGATCTCTGGTGCAGTTCTCCTACTATACAACACTATTTGGCATGTTCCTGTCCCACTCAAAAGGAGAGACAACTGTGGTATTTAATTAGCACCACCTTGCTGACAATTGAGTGTACCAACAACAGGGCCATTCCAAGCATGGAGCAGTCAGACTTAGGGCAGTGAGTCTATCTTTTCTTTATTTTTTTTTTCAGAATGTACAGGTCTATGAGGTTTGGGAATCCCTTCATCATATTAGAAAATCTGGAAGGGCAAGTAGGAGGTGGTTTAGGAGGTGGCTGGAAGAGGATGACTCTGTCTCTGGATGCCTGAATCCCTTCTTTTCAATTTTCATTATGCTCAACAAATTGTGCAATTTTAATATGCTTAGGCTTTGAATCTGTGACTATAGAGGTTCATGAAGAATGAAAAGAGCCCAGATAGCTTGGGGGCTCATGAGCTGTATACAGACTATTGATTTTATACTTCAAAATTTTGAGCAACATTCCATTTTTATCTTCTAAATCAATTTTGCACTTGGCCAGCAGGGATGAACCAAACCACTGAGCACCCTCTGGTGGCTGGTGGAGATACCAATAATCTTTTAAGATTATCCCAAACATGCACCAAAGAGGAAGTAAGATGGCTACTGAGTTGGAGTGCCACCTGGTGGGCAAGTCATATATTGCACTCCATCACTGGATAATTTATATGGTGGACATGCTGCCTTCTTGTAGGGGTAAGGCAGGTAGCACTGGAGCCTCAAAAGTAGATTTAGACCATTTACACTGTACCGGTACCACAAGGGTCACAAAGTACTATATTGATCGTATCGTTTCCCTGCTAAAAAAAAAAACCTTTCCATGATTCCACATTAATTGTTGAGACAGAAATAATGAATTTTGCCTTTTGTTATCTGGTTGCTGGGAGATCAAATGAAATAATTTTACACAAAAGGGCTTAGCAAAGCACATACTCATTTAATGATTAGTATGTCCATGAAGTCAGAAGGTAAACAGGTAGAAAGTGACTCCTTAAAAACAAGTGCTAACACAACTCAGTGACTCAGTTTCTTCATCTATCAGATGAAGGAAGACCTTCGATTCAATCACGTCTAATAATAGTTATAGTCCACATTGTTTTATCACATAAAGGCTTGCCAATTGCCCTGCGTTATAATTTGATTTGATCCTCACAACAACTCTGTGCATTAGGTGCCATTAATACCCCCATTTTGTAGATATGGAAATAGACTCACTTGGAGAGGTGTAGTCATGCCCAGGATCACACAACTTATAAGTGTCTGAGGGAGGATTCAGGTCTTCCTGACTCCAAGGCCAGTGCTTCCTTTTTTAAGCTATGGAATCCCTCTTAAATCCTTTCATCCCTGTGACTTATGACCTTCCTGTGTAAACTGCTTTCAGCTATCTCCTAAGCTGCCTCCACATGCCCAAATCCAGTTCTTTGGGGATGCTTGGCAGGGCAATTATGGTGGCCAGGAGAGAATTTTAAAATGGGTGTGTCTAAATAGTACCTCAGCATCACAATTACAAGGAAAGGGAAGTAAGTGGCAAGAGAAATCAGTCTCCCCCTCCAGCTTACTAGTTAACCCAAAGAGATCAACAATCTCTGTAATCTTAAATCAAACTTTGACTCAGAAGTTCAGGATAACCCAACAAGACTGGCCCTTTGCCAGTATGCTGCCTTCTCGCTTGTCAATGGTGGCCTTGGTTCCCCTATATGGAAGTATTAATGATGACATCTGCCTGCTTTCCTGCCCTAGGGGAGAAGGACTGAGTTTATGTGGAGATTCTGGGAGAGAAGTCACAGGTTGGGGGCAGGAGTCAAAAATACAGCATCCTGTGCCTAAATGGTCAGCTGGATTGGAAAAGCGAGTGAAATGATAGAGGGGGAGACTCTGGCCCCAGAAGGACGCCTCCACATGGGCGTGGAGACTACCACTGCAGTGGACTGAATGAAACTGGTGGGGGACCTGGGCCCTGGGGACTGCAGCTTTTCTGGACATGTCAGGGAGGGAAGGCTCAGAAGCCCTGGCCTTGGGACCAAGACCATTTCATCTTCTTCCCTGATTTGCTCTCAGAAATACTGCTGCCCAGACTGCTTTCTCACAGTCCCCATTGCTTCATGCTGGATTGTGCCAGCAGGCTCTTAGTCAGTCATGGCCAGGAGCTCGAGTCTCCTTCTGTGCTCCTTCTCCCTTCTGGAGTCTCTGTCTTAAGTTCCTTGGGTAAAGTCAGGAGATGTTTCATTGATTCCAAATCTAGTGAACCAGCTTCTCTGTAAGTCTGAGGGAGGAAGGACATTCTAGGAAGGAGAGGCCCTGTCCTCTGCTTTCCTGGGTACCTGGCCTGGGATGGGATGGGGTGAGTCCTAGGGGAAAGGGCTTTTCTGAGCAATGGGTGCTCTCCCAGATCCTGCATGTGCAGCAAACCCGATCCTACACACCATATGCACTGTCAAGCGTGGGTGCTCAGGAAGGGTGACTTAAGGCTGGCTTGGCAGCCTTGACTCAGAACAACGTTCCTTGGCTTCCTACTAAGCCTGGCACTCAAGTCTCTTTGAGGTCTACAGTGACTTAAGTTGATTTACACAACCACCTTGCAAGGAAGGAATTATTCTCTCCATTCTGGAGATGGGGAAACTGAGGCTTGTGCTATCCTTTGTATCCCTGATGCCAAGGACAGTGCTTGGAACATGACAGGCATTTAACAGATGCTTGCAAAGGGATGACTTGCCTTGTCCAGGGCCACAGCATTTGTAAGCATATGAAGCAAGATGTTGGTTTGAAGGCCAGTCAGTGCTCACCTACAGCACCATGCTGACTCTCTGAGCCTACCCACTCTATGAAGACAAGGGCGGGGGCTCCATCACCAAGGTCCACCTGCATCTCCATCTCTAGCATCCCCTTGGCAGAAGACTCCCCAAGGACAAGATGCTGGTGACTCTGGTTCAGAGGCAGCTCAGGGGAGTAAAAACCCAGGATCTCCGAGTAAGACAAGAAGCCAAGGAATGTCCTGTCTGATGGCAAGATGTTTGTGTGCCCTCCTATGACTGCCATTTAGGCTCTCTGGACCTGAACTTCCTCATTTTTAAAATGACCTCTGAGGTCCCTCCCAATCCTCAGCCTCTGGTCCTTCTCCAAGGGCATGGAAGGTCACGACTGGACCTCCATCCTCCCTGCTCCACATCCTCAGTCCCTTCCACTGATGGTGTATTTTCTGGGAGATGCCTCTGCTCTCCTTCATCACTCTCCCCTGTCTAAACCCTTGTTTGACAGTGTCCTTCCCCAAAGATAGTAACAGAACTGGACGAATACTCCAATTACAGCCTTACCTAGGCCTAGGAGAAGAAGACTCTCACCTCCCTAGCTGTGGAGAACGTTAGGTCATAGAATCACGGAATGCCTGCAACTCATGGGCCAGAAGGATGAGGGAGTCCATTCCCCCTGTGTAACCAATAAGGAGACAGAGGAGACCTCGTAAGGCCCCAGCAACTCATCTGCACTGCCACTGAACCAGGACTCTGAGGCAGCTTTTGCCCATCAGTTCACTTCTGTCTTCACTGACCTGCCCCATCGCGTCAGATCACTTTAGCTTCTGGTTGTTTCACAGTTCTGCAGGGGCTGGAGCCTGCTCTGGCATCCCCCAAAATCCCAATGTCTTTCCCATATGCATTATGCTGGCACCTCTGCCTCCCCATCTGTCCCAGATGCCCTAAGGAATGGCTCGTCATTTCACCCCATTCATCCCACCTTGTGTCCTGCTGACAACCAGTACTTGACAAGGACACAAGTTCGGGGGGGGGCACCCCTTGGTTTATTCTACTTTCTACCCCCCCACTCCCACTATGACTGATGCCAAAATTCCACAGAGCAAAGTCTCCCATCCTGTAACCCTGAGAAAAATGTAGATCCTCTGGGATATCAAGGAGGAGGGGGCAGGCACTGGAAGCCCCCACTTCTGTTACATCCCAAGGGGAAGAACAGAGCCAAGAACAGGTTGTATATGAAGGTGAGAAGACCAATCTACAAGCATTCCTTAGGCACCAACTATTTGCCAAGTGCTCTGCTGGGGCATTGAAAGCCCAGGAAGAGAGGAGGATTCTGAGAAGGGGTGGAGGTGGGGGCCAGGCTGGGTGAGAGGCCCGAAGGAACGGCCACAAAGGAAGCAGGTCCCTCACCTCAGAAGAGTCTGTAGTCAGCTGGAAGGTATTTGGACACACTTAGACCTAGAAATCTCCCCAGTTGTGTCAAGCAGGGCCTGGTCATAGCCCAAAGCCCATTGGATTTGGAGCTGGAGGATGTCTCAATATTAGCTCTGATATGTGTGGCTTCAGGCAAGTACTTGGTCATCTGCGGGCCTCAGTTTCCTCATCTGTAAAATGAGGACCATCAGGATCATGCCTAGATCTAATGAAGCCCCAGGCCTGTCTTTGAAAACTCCAAGGGTTCAGCATTTTGCCCCAATTCCTTCCTCTTCCCCCCCTCCTTCCTCTGCTCCTCTTTCTCAAGATCACTGTCAACAAGATGGAATAGAGGCGGACAATCTCAGCCTCAGCCTGGGCCTCCCACGTCTGCACTTGAAGCCTGCCAGCATCATCACTTAGCAAAGCCCTTGACGTGGCAGAACCAAGCCCCAAGGAAGCATCTCAAGTCTCTGCAGTAATGTCATTAAGCCAGTCTCTGGCGACGTGGATCATTGGTCTACCCGGGACACTGACAACCCCTGGAACAATGTTTCACCTAAAAGGGACATTTCTGTGGGACTGAGTAGTGGGACTGCCTTCATGCTGTGGAGTAATCCCACCTTCGACTTATGACCTAGAATCAGAACAAGATGCTGTGCAATTCACAACATTCTGGGTCTGGAGTAACGGGGCCTGAGGCCAAATCCCATTTCTGGCACTTCTTACATCTGTGACCTGGGAAAAGTCATTTCCCCTTTCTAGGTCTCAGGTTCCTCCCATGTAAAATGAGGGGGTAGGGGGAGACTGGATGACCTTTGGTGTCTTTTCTAACCCAAGATTTGTGCTCCTTTGAAGTTTCCCAGGAAGAACTAAAAATAGAGAAAAAACAGAAGACCTTAGACATCCTCAAGAAGAGCTAGTTGTCGTGGTCTGACTCGAGTGGGTCTCCTGGATCTGATGGAGCCTTTAGTGCTGAAGGGTGAGAGGCCCCCACTCATCACCTCCTGACCCAGGGAGGCCTTCTCAGGCTTTCACACCACCGTCCATGCCTCAGAGTCCATCCCTGGGAAGGCGACAGACAATTCTTCAGCCAGCATTTCCACCATCGCTATTTCTTCCACCCAGAGACTAACTGGCTGAATGAGAAGGCATTTTGCAGAGTCTGGCTGCTTTCTGCCTGCTGGCTCCCTCACTTTTCTCTCCACCATCTGGCCCTTTCCGTGTCGTCTTTCCCCCATTCCTTCTCCATCGCTGTCATTTGGCAGGTTTGTTCCTTGCCAGAGGGTCTCCTCTCTGCCAGTCTGATTATCATCCCATTTGGTGCCTCACCTCTAATCTCTCCTAATGACCCTCCTTTGGGGTTTGGATCAGCAGCCCAACATGTTCCAACAAGCTGAGCTGCTTTCTTTCTTGAGAAAGCATAGGCTTCCCTTATTCCTACCATTTCCCATTGTCCTCTTTTTCTCAGTTGCTTCTCCTTGGCCATCCCCAGGATGGTCGCCCAGACCCAACTCGAATCAAGATTTGTTCCTGCAGGCTAGGGCCATTCACTTGCTCCTTGAGTCTTCCGGGCTGGCAGGGCATGTTCCCTGGAGGAACAGTTTCTATTCCACCTGTGCCTGCTTATTAGTGGTCGCCTTTTGCTGGTTTCATTTTCCTTTGGTCTTTCCTGAAAATCACTCAATCTAGAGGAGGGTGATTTTCAAAAGTCTTTTTTTGGCTAATTCTTTTTATCCATAGAAAATAAAACCTATGTCTGTAGAGTCAAGCAAAAGATGCCTCTGAAATGCCCAGGCACATTTTTACACTTACCTAAAGATAAGAAAAGACCAGGAATAGGGTAATGGGCTAGTTGTCAGAGTCCATAGCTGAATAGATACCACCTGGTCAAAGATGCCAGCCCCTTTGAGTCGGAACAAAGGTGTCCCAACTGGCCAGTTAAGGGACGGGCTGGTAGATTCCATTCAAGGCAGACTTTTCCAGGTCCAGGAGGCCATGGACTTCTTAGGATTCTGACATCATGTAATCCAAACCTAGGAGTTTGACACCTCTGGAAGTGGTTTAGGATGTGAGTCCATGCAGCATCAGATGAGTCTTACTTTCTCCTATTAGATTAGCTATGCATATACCCCAAATCAAGCACTGGGTTCTTGCCACGCATCCATATGTGCTGGGTTTCTGGCCACTTAACTTTCTCTTGTTCTCTACAGAGGGGCAGAGGTCTCCAAAAAACTGGGTGAGATAATAAAATTATAAATTTAGAACTGGAAGAGACTTTACACCCCATCTAGTCCATCATTTTACAGATGAAAAAACTGAGGCAGTCAATGACAGGGTGGGGATTCAAACTCAATTCTCTCTCTCAAAATCCAATGCATTTTCTACTGCACATCCAAATACAACAAAAAACAAATCAGCCCACCAGCTGAAACTACTACACGGAGGGGCTACTAGGATCTAGGACTTACACTCATTCTTTGACCACCACCATAAGAAAGGAAAGTGCTTACCTTGGGCTGGCCCTAGACCTTTTTCTCCACAATCACAAGAAGGAATCCACTCCAAGGCTCCATGTGTGGAGGTCATCCTTCCCAAGTATACCACTAACAGTCCCTCAAACTGTGACTCTGAGAATCTATAATCCTACACAAGAGTCAGTATTCAGTCCAAAGACCCTTAACCAAATATTCCACTGTCATTTGGCTGTCACAGCTGACTCAGTCACCAACAGCACTAACTTCACAGAACCCCCAAGGGCTGGCTCAGATGGCCTCCAACACCACTAATAATAACTATCTTCATTATTATTGTAACTACTATTGCAAGTATTATTATTTCCTCAAATTCTTCTACCCTCTAGAAGAGTCTTCCACTTCAGTGCAGAAACCACCAACAAAGGACTCATACATTTGTCCTGTTTTGTACCTCTAAGGAATATAGTCAAATCCAATTCATCCAGCGTGTATTTAGTGCTTATTAGTACCAAGTTCTGTGTGTAGGGGTAGGGATACAAATAGTGTTTGCCTTCAAGGAGCTTATGTTCCCTGAGTAAGGGATTGGGATGGGGCGAGGGGGAGGAGATACAACAAATATATAACCAAGCCCATAACGTGAGAATTTGAGGACAAAGGAGAAAGAAGGGAGATCAAAAAAGAGTAAACTGCCTTAAAGAAAACCACGGATTCAAATTAGAAGCATTGAATAGCAGGCATGGAGACAGTCTGGGCAAAGGCACAGAGGCGGGAAAGGGCAGGTCCTCTGACTCAGCTGCCCAGACTGACTGTGGTCCATGGGGGATAGAGAATACACATGCATCTAGTCATGGGCAGCTTTGACCAGCTCTTCATCTCTCATGGTATCACCTCTTCCACTGGGACATAAACAAAGGGTGTGGCTGGGCTAAACCAAGGGCTAATTGAGATGCCTTGGAGCCCCTATTACTGCACATCTCTGTGGCACTGACCAGTGTTGTCCAGAGGCTTAATCATGACACTGCCTCCATCCTTGACCTGTGATTTCATTAAGGGGTGTTCATTCTATGTAACCCCCACTCCTGCCACCACTGAGGCTGCCCATCTGTCCTCTCTTCTCCCTTCATAGCTCCTATACAGCACACACACACACACACACACACACACACACACACACAATCTAGAACCATAGGTCACTAGGTCTTTCCTACTTTGGCCACCCTTAAGTCAAGATCCACCTTCCCACTCACTCCATCTTGAATCTGACAACTACAATGAATGAATCAAGTGCACTCAAGTATTTTCTCCAGAGACCACCCTCCAATGGTCATAAACAAATGGCCCCTGATGCACCCAGCTCTCAGCTCCCTTTGAGAATCTCACTGGGTTCCTGTTTCCTATCAGAGGGACAGGTGCCTCCACACTCTGCTCCTCTGCAGAACCCAGATTCAACCATTACATTTCATCCATCCATGATAGGGGATTTAAGATGACTGTCAGTGGCTGAGCTCCATGAACAATGAAGACTTTTCTAGCTCAAGTTGTCAGCCCCACCCACTTCCCTGGATTCTCTTCACTCATTCATTCTTTCATTTGTTCATCCACTACCTTCGTTTACTCATTCTTTCCTTCATTCACTCACTCATTCATTCAACATGGAGCGATAAGAGAAGCAGGTTCCGGGTTGGGTGCTCTTGGGAGACTCTTCGGGTGCCATGAGGGACATAAAAAGCTTCCAGAATCCAAGCAACTTTGGGATATTCAAACGATTTTGCGTGTGCAATAAAAATAGCATCCACCAGCTCCTTTGAGAGAACGGAGCTGCTCTTTCACAGATCTCTCTTCCAAGGTAAAAGGGAATTTTTTTTGTTTCATTTTTAACTTCTCCCCAAAGTCTGTGGGCACCAGTCTAATTGGCACAGGCTGGTAACACTTTGTCTTTCATCTTCAGCTAGAGGTCTGATGTCTATAGAAAGTTGGTTGTTCTTGAAACACACATTCACAAGCGTTTCTAAAAGAAATGCCAGTTTGCAGACAGCAGCTCAGCCCAGGTGTATGTGAGTGTGTGTGTGTGTGTGTGTGTGTGTGTGTGTTCCATAATATCATGGATCAATTTTAAGTACCTCCAAAGTATGGAGTTGGAGGATCTAGGTTCAAATCCTGCCCCTGATGACTACTCCCTGGGTGACCTTGGGCAAATGGCTTCACCTGCTTGTGCCACAGTCTCCTCAGATTGAACAAGTTGCCTCTCAGATCCCTTTCAGTGGTAAAACCATGAAACTATGGTCTGTCTATGATTGTAGAGAAGGAGAGCATTTAACCACCATAAATCAGCTTGCTTATTTATCATTCCTCAAGTTCTTCCAATGGAAGAGAAGGGAATTTTTGACTATTAAACCAATCCCTCCAATTGCTCTTCCTTCCAACAAGGAAACCATGCAGAAGAATCAGCATGTTGAATGGCACATCCTTGGATGATATGCTGACCAAGGGAGTTCAGGGTATCTATGGGTTTTTCTTAGTGGACAGGCCAGCAGAACTGAGGTCCTCAAGTTCAATGCCACCTCCCACTCTATTCAGGCCACTGTCTAAGGGTCCTTAATGATGCTTCTCTACTCAACACTTTAACGTGGCACCTAATGACTGTGAGTAAGATACAGGCACCTTCACATAGCATTCATAGCCCTCCACAATTGGTTGCTTCCTAACCTTTCTGCCTCATCTCATACTTGACCCTATGAAGGATGACTAGCCCTACCCCATCTGTATCTCATGCTTCTGTCTTTCTCCATACCTCTCCTGATGTTCTCCATAAGTCATTAGTAACTCTCCCCTCCGCAGGATTCACATAGCACTATGTTTCTCCTACTTTATCTGCTTCTTATTCATTTTGTATTACAATTATGGCCTGAGAGGCATACTGAGAAGGTCTCTATTCAAGAACCACTCATCACTCAGACTGGCTGTGTGACCCTGGGTCACGCTCCAAGGCTGCATTACCCTATAGAACCATAACTCCTAGAACTAGAAGGGACTTCTAAGGTCATCTCAACTATGGCCTGAGGGACAATGCAATTACTTCATTAATGAGGAGATAAGGACCCTGAAGACCAGGGAAGTTAAATGACTTTCCCCAAATAAAATCACACAAGTAGTATCTGAGGTATTAGTATCAAAGGTGAGATTTGAGTCCAGATCCTCTGACTCTCTGGGCAGTATTCTCTCTAAAATAACATCTTTCTGGCTTCTACATTGTTTTTATCTGCATTGGCAGAGAGAGTTTCCTCATTGGGAGTTCCCTATGCCAAAGCAATTATAGGTCTGGTCCAGAAATAATAATCATTATTATCCATGTATATATGCCATATTCCTCCTACTAGAAACACAAGGACTTCACTGGACTCCTAAATGGTATTGATCATCAAGCACTGCCTACAATTTTCTGCACATGGTAAAGACTTAGTGGATATTGGCTTAATAGAATTGACAATCAAGGCTCCCAAACTCACAGACTGAGACCTGGAAGAGGCTTTAATAACAAAGAGTAGAACCCCCTCACTGAAGAGAGGGTTTTTGCTAGTTGGGAAGTTGGGACTTGTGCCTTCCTCTGCCAGGGGCCATGGGGCTGCTCTCTTCAGAGTTCCTGGTTGATTTCAATTGACTTGCACTGGATTGAAATTAGCCACCTTTTTTACCTAGTAAAGACAATAGAATCTCAAGCTAGAAACTATACCTTTAATTGACTGGTGGCCAAATTTCCAAACTTCTTAGATACTGAAGATTAAAGTAATAATATGTTACTTTAATACATACTAACATGCTATGTATTATTGTATAATACTTAAATGTATAACAATATAATAAAATTTAACAAGATTTGATGACTACTGAAATGTGGGAGATGGGCAAGAAGGAAGGGTCAAGGAGAGCATCACATTGAGAACTTCAGTGTCTAGAAGGCTGATGAGATTCCAAAAGAAATAGAGGAATTTGGAGGTGTGGTTTGGGAAGAATGCCATGAGTCCATTTGAGTTAGGTTGAGTTTGAGAGTTTATAAGATATTCATATGTAACTGTTCATCATACAGTTGAAATGTGGACAGGGATTTCAGGAAAGATTCCAGAACTATATTTATAGATCTGGTAACTGTCTGCTTAAAAATCACAATTGAACCCATGGAACTTGATAACATCATCCAGAAAGATTGAGTCACCAGAGGAGAGATGATGGCTCAGGAGGAATCCTTGAGGCATGCTCCCACAGAGTGAGTTAGAGAAGAAGTTGATCCCATGAAGGACAAAGTAATCAGATGGGTAGGGAAGAACCCAGGAGAGACTGAGAAAGAAGAGACCATCCAGAAAGACAGAGCAGAATCCAAAGTGACAGGAAAGCCAAGTGGAACAAGGAATGAGAAAGGGCTGATCAAGAGATTTTGGTCCCTTTGGAGAGAGCAGCTTCAGCTTGTGGGTTTGGAAACTGAACTTCAGGATGCTCAGAAGCAGTAGGAGGTGAGGAAGGAAAAGAAATTAATACAAATGACCCATCGAAGAGGTTTTCATTAAAGGGGAGAATAGCAGGACAACCATTTTAAAGAATGACAGAGTCCAGTGAACATGACTAGAGAAGGAAACGGCCAACCTCTCCAGTGTCTTTGCCCAGAAAACCCCAAATGAGGTCACAGAGAGTCAGACGTGGCTGAACAACAACCACCAAAGGAGTCCAGGGAACAGACTCAAGCATGTGTGAAGGCAGCTGAGGAGTCAGTGGATAGGGAAAGTTGGGAAATGAAAAAAAGGAAGGAAATTAAGAAGGGGCAACCTCCTGGAAGAAGCAGCCGTGAATGGGCTTGTGGCCAAGAACCAGGACCCTGACACTTTTTCCTCAGAGTCTGAACAACAGAGGATGTAACAAAAAATGCAGAAGAAAATGGAAGAGGGTGTGGTGGAGGAAAGGCTGCTGACCTTTTGTTTTCTAAATAAAGTACAAGGCCAGATGAAAAAGTAAGCCTATGAACTGGGAATTCTACTGGGGATATTTTGGTTGCTTGTAGGGCAGAACTATCCTTGGGGTTTTGTAAGTTGTTTTAGAAACTCCCCAATCTCCAACATCTTAACTGAGTGCCACCCAGCCCGGATTTCTCCTGGATGTCCTTGGTCAGGCTCATGTGCTCTTCCTAAATTCATCTTCTTAAAGGCTTTTTCCACTTCCCCATAGACAGGTGATGGAGTCCAGTTGTGTTGCTTCCATTTTCAGCAGTGGCAAGGATCTGTCACAATGAATTCCTAGAAGGCCTGTTTTGTTCAGCATCTGTTGGTCATCTTCCAACAAGTCTCATCTCTAACTGCTCCAGCGACTAAAACCCAACTTGTGGCTTTTGCCCCTCCCTTCTTGCCTACTTAGCCTTTCCTCCAGGATCCTTGTTTATTTGAGAAAATATGCTCTAATTTAGGTCATTTCTTTAAATGTTACCAAGTTGCTTGGGGTTGTTTTGTGAAAACCTCAGGTCATTCAGGAAACTGAGGTGATCTCATACCAAGTTTTCTTCAGCAAGTTCATTTCACCCTCCATCCTTTTTCACTCCTTTCTGAGGCAATGCCTCTTCTGATCTTCTCTCTTCCTTCTGTATTGAGAGCTGCCTGTGGGTTTGTACCAGACACTGGTATTGCCCTTCATTGCCATGACTCTCTGCTTGGCAAGGAGATCGAGTTTTCTAGTGAAAGCAGTTTCTGGAACCTTTTGGCCTCCTTGCAGGGAGGATTAAACATCCATAAGAAATGGTTCTAATCAGAGTCAATGTCTTTGTTTCTTTCCATTTCCCATTGTTCAAAGTCAGCAGTGTGTTTCATTAGGTCATGTTGGAGGCCTTCTTCTGATTTTTATCATTCCTTCCCACTCAGTATTGATCTTTACCTTCACTTTAACTCTTCAGCGATCTGACTACACACAGACAACTGATTCCAAAATGACTCCAGTTGTTTCCTTGCTAGTAAGGTATGTTCAATTTCTTTTTTATCATGTTGTTCAATGTCCCCAACAAGTTTCTTTATAGAACTGGATAAAATCATGGCAAAAAGAATATGGAAATTAAATGGCCCAATAACAGCAGACTTGCTCTTTCAGAATTTAAAACATATAAAAACAATGCTCATCAAAATGTATTAATATTGACCCAAGAAAGAACAAGAAAAAAGAAAAATAGGTCAATGAAATAGAATAGGAATTCCAGAAATAGACATATATATAAAACACATAAATGTTTAAAAAACTGATAGACAAAAAAAATAGGGACATGATTCATTATTTAATACATGTTGTTGGGGAAACTGGCTAGCAAGCAATATGGTGAAAATTGAATTTAGATACTCACCTCACATCACATAACATAATGAATTCCAGCTGGATCACAGAATAAAATGCAAGAAAACAAACTATACGAAAGTTTGAAGAAAGGGGAACAAAATATGATTAAAATTCTCCAAGACAGATAAAATTCTGACTCTTAAACACATGGAAGAATTTTAGAGGTATACAGCATATGAATTTGATTATATAAAAATTAGAAAGTACTGCAGGGAAAAATACATTCTCAAGATAAAAAGAAAAACAATTGCAATGGAGAAGTCTTTGGAGAAAACATGAGAGAAAAACATAACATCTAAAATTGATAAGGAACTGATATAAACACGTAAGGCAAACCCTAGCCCCGCTGAATAGAGAGTCAAAGGCTGTAGACTGTTAGCCAAGGAGGATACACTTAGTGTCCAAAAGCTGAAAAACTGCTTAGTCTCATTGAGAGTATGCAAGATTGGAATGAAAACATCCTTCAGGTACTACTTCATGCCCATCAAACTGAGAAAATAAAGAAAAGCTATAAAACTCAACATTGACTGGGTGGTGGAGAAACAGATGCATTCGTACCTTCCAGTGGAATTGTAAATTGGTATAATTCTTGGGGGGGCAATCTGATAAAGCTCTGTGATGGTGACAAAAAAAAGTGTACCTTTTGTGCCAGTAAGTTTATTGGGCATATGTCCTGAGAGTATCATCCTACGGAAAAACCTATATCTATACATCCAGCATTCCTCATGATTTAAAAGAGTTGAGAAGAGAAGTGCCAAAGAATTTGTCAAATAAACTGCTCTAAAATTTAAATGTAGTAAAGACTACAATGTAACAAATTTTATTTGGAAGGTCCTATGAAGTACTGTGAAGTGAAAGAAGTAGACCATTATAAGAGTCGATAGACCCACTGCCTAGGATGATAAACAAAGACCCAAATAGCAAGATGAGGAAAACAAGCAGAGAACAGAAAAGGGCACAGAGGGATAGTTAATAAGCTGTTCTGGACATATTGCACTTGAAAATTTGTTTTCAAGTATAATGTATGCTTAATTGGTTTCAGTGTCATTTAAGTTAAGTGAATAATCAATTATTTTTTTTAAATGTAAGTGAATTAATTCAGGCAGTCCCCAATCTATGAAAGGGTTGTATTCCCACAAGTGGGTCTGAAAGTGGGTTGTATGGAACTTGGAGTAGTTTAACTTTAAAAACATTATAAGCCAGTGTCAAGGTATTCCACAAAGTTCAACAAATGGTTGTTGTATCCCTACTATGTGCAAGGTGCGAAAAGCCTATCAACCCATGAAGTGACTAAACTAGAGTCTGTAGAGTGCTCAGATATTTTTGAAGAGCAGAATGGGGGGATGGGAAGGAAAAGAGGGAAAAGAGAAGATGAAGAAGAAGAGAGAGGAAAGGGAGAATGGGTTAGAGTCATGAGGATGGAGGGGATCAGTCAAAAGGTAGCTTCACACAAAATTGCATAGGACTAAGTGTGTGTCTCATTGAGATGACACTTTTCAAACATCACAAGTCATTAGGAAGAGTCCCAGGTTTGGAGTCAGAAGTGTGGAGGCAGAATCCTCCCTCCTCTCTCCAACTCAAGGGTGTAGTATCAGTAGGACCATGAGGGAGTCATTCCACTTTTTGGAGGCTCAGTTTCTTCCTCTGTAAAATGAGGCCTTGGACCCCTCTCAGGTCTCTTCCAGCTCTAAGTTTCTGACCAGGTAGCCTTGTGACTCGGCCGGTGATCATTCTGGGCTGCTCTGCCCTGGTCAGATGCCATCTAGCATGTGGTGTTCCCTTCTGGTCCCCTATTTTAGGAAGTACATTGACAAGCTAGAGGGTGTCCAGGAATGGGTGAGCAAGCTGGGGATGGTCCAGGGGCCATCTGAGGATCACCTGAAGGACCTGGAGGTGCTTGACCTGGAGGAGAGAAGACTTGGGGATGAGAAGGGATTGGAAAGCTGCCATTTTGGAAGAGGGTTTGGTGGTGTTCTTATTGGGCAGGAGCAGGAGAAATGTGGGATGATTCAGAAAAGCCAACATAGATGTGAGCATACTAAGGACAGCACCTCTTCCTAATGATGAGAGCATAGAGGGTATCAATGGCTAGAAAACAAAGTTATAGAAAGCAGTCTTATTGGACATGGTGGTCCATGTGAGCGGTGGCACAATTGCAAGCACATTTGGAGATGGATATTCAAGTACAGGAAGGAGGGAAAATGCCAAAGGCATGGAAAAAATCTTGAATCTTGCTAATACTGAAAAAGGTGATCAATAGGCTGATAAAACCATTCTCCCATCTCTGCAAATTATTTTTGTTCTACTTTGTTTTTAAATGGACCCTTTTTTCAATTAACAAGCATTTATTTTCTTTCCCTCCAACTTTCCCCTCTCCACTGGACAAAAAACAAAAGAAGAAAAACAAAACTCTTGTAGCAAATACGCACAGGAAAGCAAACCCAATTCCCATGCTGGTCAGGTTCAAAAGCACAAGTTCAGCATATTTCGTCCTGGCCTCTCTGGCAGGAGGCCAGGAGCATGGGAGTTAACAACCGCAGAAACAACAACAATAATAGTTCTATGTTTCTATTGAAGGGCTGCAAAGGGTCTTCCACATGTCATCTCACTCGACCCTCACAGCTCTGGGGAGCTTTGAATAGGGAAGGTTAGGGACCTCCCCAAGGTCACACAGCCACATGTGAACTCAACTCCTCCTGACTCCAAGCCTAGCACTCTATCCACTGGGCCACCAAACAGCTTTATAATCAGCACATGGGCGCCACTCACCATGAGGGTGTGAATCAGAAATAGGCAGGGTTTCATAAAGGATACTCAACAACAGACTGTATCTTTGCCATTTTACAATCGACTGAGATATAGAGAGAATAAGATTCCATGGGACCTATTGCTTGTTGATTTATGGAAAAGAATTTGATTTGGTAGAACAAAATGCCAGATTGCAGACTCTTTTCCAACAAGGTGCCTCCTGTCCATATGCCAAGGTCATGAATGGGTCCTTGAGAGAGCCAACAGCAGAATAATCCTATCAAATATCCTAACATCAGACCAGTCAGGCATCACCCGAGGAGGATGGGTGCTTGATGAAAGTCCCCACACTGTGGGGATGTGATGAAGCAAAGGGCCCTGACAAATAAGAATTGCTTCTCCATGTATACTACCCATTAGGTGCCATCTGGTATCCATTAGATTGGGAGCTGCTTGAGGGCAGGGACAGTCTTTTGCTTTTTTGTTTCTCCAGCACTTAGCATGCGGTGCCTCACACATAGTAGGTGTTTAATAAATGACTGATCAATTGATGGGAAGGTCCTCCATAGTCTCCTGTCTGCAGATGACATTGTGCTGGTTGCCAAATCCCAAAGCTTTGTAGTATCTCCAACATCACCCAAAGCACTTTGTACTGCCCCATCCACACAAGAGAGACCAAGTGGATAAAGAATGCCTGTGGTCCACCTTTCAGCCTGCACCTGTAGGGATGCCCTCCAGACCTTGTCCAGGAGTGTGCATAACTGGGACAGAGGGTACAGATGAACAATAAGCTAGGCCCAGAGTTGGACAGGAAAGGGAGAGCTGGACAGCCTTTGGGAATGTGAAAAGTTCAAGCTCCCCATGAAAGCTTAGGCCCATCTTCCCTATGTCAAGTTCTGTCCATTTCATTGAGGGATAGGAAAACATGGAAGGCTGCTGTCCTGCAAGAACAAAAGGTGAGCATCCCTAGAGAGCAGTGGGATGGTGCTTGGGTGCATGTGGGGAGGCTGCAGAAAGGGAATCAGCAGCACCATGGAGGATTGTGTGGAAGCAAGAGAAGATGGACTCGTCACTGCCAAGGCTGAGGGATGGCGGGGATCAGTGCCCTGGCAATGTTCTGAGAAGGAAAGGAAGGTCTCCAGCACAATGAGTGGACCCCTGGCAATGCCCTTCTGGGAGCACATGGAGGAGAGTCCTCCAGGATGACCAGGTAGGGAAGGGCTGGGATTGGCACCTTGTGATTCCAGATCTGGATGAGGAAGAAGAGACCATGAGAGGAAGACCAGCCACAATAACGGCACCAGCAGACATCACTTACAAGGACACACAACTCACAAAGCCCTTCTATGAGTGCCAGATTCTTCTCCATCCCCCGTCGGTGTGCAGAGGTTCCAGCCCCTCCACACGTCTGCACACTGCTCAACCCTATCCTCTCAGATCTTTAACCAGACCCACTGACCACGAATTAGCACCTCCATGTACGTTTCCTCCCCAAATGTCTTTTTCTTCAAATCGTCACCATGTGATGGTAATTACCAAGCCTAATGAGGGGTCTGGCAGAGATTTACACTCAGGTCCTCAGATGAAGCTGTGAGATCCAGCTTCCCTGTTCTGCTCCCACTGAAGCCTGCTCCCATTCGAAGGTCAGATTGGAGAGGGGATTGGAGCGGATGGTGAGGAAAAGGAAGAGGCTAGAGCCGCTCACCAGAGAGGCTCCCTTTATCCTATCCTTCCTATGTCCTTCATCCATAGATCAGGGAGCTGAGGCTGAGCCTGGTCATGGGTCTGGAGGTGCCGATGATTGACCCTGCAGGAGGAGTGTCTGTCCCAGCACGAGCTAACTAGAAGCTTTGTTCCCAGAATCCTCTGAGGATCCCACAGAGATGGAGGGCCTTTGGGCTCCCCGGGGGAGCTGCCCAGACCAGCCCCCTCTCCCCATCCTCATCTCCTCCATAGCCCACCCTCATGTGTGAGTCAGACTTCCCAGCCGAGATTGCTTCAAATTTCCATCTGCTCTAATAGGCTCATCTGCTGGGGATAGGCAGATTTAAGGGGGGAAAAAAGAAACAGCCATTGGAGGTGACACTTTCTTGGCAAGCCCTGAGTGAAGCCAGGAGTGGAGCCTCTCAGGAGAAGCTGAGAGCTGACAGTTTCTACCTATCCATTCATGAGTGGCTGAAGGTGGGGCTCTCATCTCTCCAAGGCAAGGAGGCCTGCAGGGTGGCGGCCACACTCTGCCCTAGAGGTTGGGGACTGACTTTTCCTGGGCCTGAAGCCAGCTTCCACCCAGGCCCAGGGAAGTGAACACACAGATCTCTATGCCCTATTGGCGGCTAATCATGGAAGGTCCAACGGTGCTTCTAAAAGAGAGTTGGCCAAAGAAGTAGACACACATGTATAGAGCGAGCTTGGCCACTAAGCTGGGAAGATTGCCCTCAGCCATCTCACCCCAAGGACAGCTGTACAGAGGGATCATTGCTCTTAAAGGAGCAATATCGGTGCCTAGACCCATTCCCACTGCTGTTAGTGAAGGGCCTGGCACATAGTAGGCACCTGTTAAGTGCTTAGTAACTAGCTCCTATTGCATTGAGAACAACAAGCCTGTGTCCCAAGATAGAGTGGGGCTGTCCTTACCAGAACAACTTTCCTCACCACAGCTCCATAAAGTGAGGAGTTCAAGTATGAGGAGCCCCTTTTACAGATAAGGAAACTGAGGCTCAGAGAGCCTTGGGTCCCAGTCAGTCATTAACTCAGGCCATATTCCAATTTCTTTCCCCTCCTCTACGAACCTGGGGAAGGTGCTAGGAGGAGGGACTTTGGCTTACTTGAACAGCTTACAGAGGGCTGGGGAGATCCTTAAGGGGCTGGAGTTCCTGGGAGGGACATCTCTTGACTCTCCAGCCAATTCAGTCTGGGTTCTTTCCCTTTGGGGAGGTCTCCCCCAGGGCAGCACCATCAGTGGAGGTCCTGGGGGGGAGGGAGGGGAAGGGGAGGCTCACCAGACCCCAGGCCTCAGGAAGATCATGGTGGCATTGACTGGAAGATGGGTTAGAGGAGAGGAGCTGGATGTGGGAAGATAGACAAGAAGGCTATTCCTAGAAGTGAGAAGGGCCCATCTGAAGAGAGTGTTCATGCGGTAAGGGTGCAGGAAGGTAGACGAGAGGGATGCCAGAGAGATGCAGCAGGAACAGAATGGACGAGGGGAGCAACAGGTCCTGAGGCACGAGGGAGCTACAGAAAGCACCTGCTTGGAAGAGGAAGGTTAGAGAAAGGTAGGAGTCAGTGATGACTTGGGGGACACAGGGTCATAGATTAACGCTGAGAAGGACCTGAAAGGCCATCCAGGGTAGCTGGGTGGGAGATGAAGGCCCAGAGAAATGAAGGGATAAGACCATTGTCTTGAAGCTATAGAGATTCAAAGGCTGGGCAGTCTGATCCTCTGCTTTTACATGGGCACTGGATGGGGGAGGGGTCACATAAGCTGTAAGTGCCAGAGACAGGATTCAAGCCCAGGCTCCTTCCCGAGTGCCACAGGGCCTTTTCAAGACACCCCCGGCACTGAGTGATTGGAGGGTAGTGATCCCCCCCTCACCTTCCCCCAGGTAAACAGGTTAGTCTGGAGCAGCAGCAGAATTAGGGAAACAGCATCAGTTCTGTTGAGTTTAAGATAGGAGGGTGACTGAGGCAGAGCTATCCACCAGGTCCTGGTGCTGAGAGACTAGAGCTTTAATTCCCTGGTTAATTCTGCCTAAATGGAAAAGGAACGCCTCAGCTGTGATGGGCATCCTGAGTTCCTGGGACAGCCAAGATGCTCATGCCAGGAGTGTGCTGGGGAAGCCACTCCTGGAGCAGAGGGGGAGCTGCCGATCAGTATTCACTTTCTGGGACAGCCCTTCCCTACACTGGAGAGCGGTGAGGTCTTACTGTGCTGGGGCATGAGACCTTCTCAGGGACTTCTCTCACCCTGGCTCCAGCAGAAACTAATAATACAGCACCTACTATGTGCCAGGCACTATGTTATGGACTTTATAAAAATTCTCTCATTTGATCCTCACAACAACCCCGGGAGGCTGTTTTCTGACTCTTCAGGACCCCATTTGGGGTTTTCTTGGCAAAGATACTGGAGTGATTCACTACTTCCTTCTCTGATGTATTAAGGCAAACTGAGATTAAGTGACTTACCCAGGGTCACACAGCTAGTCAATGTCTGAGATCGGATTTGAACTCAGGTCTTCCTGACTCCAAGCCCAGACCTCTATCCACTGCAGTACCACCTAGCATGAGCACCAGTACTCCAGCCTCTGAATTAATAAAGATATTGCCCAGGAAGAAGGAAGAGCTTGGCTCCCTGGAAGGAGAGGCACCACAGAGATCATCAAGCTCAATACCATCATTTTATAGAAGAGGAGCAGACCAGAGGGGACCAGTGAATTCTCCAAGTCCACATAGATAAATTGCAGAGCCTAGGTATGAACCAACATTCTCTGACCTCCAATCTGGGGTGCTTTCCCTTCTCTGATCATTCCTCACCTTCCATTCCCCTTCTTCCCTCAAACCTCAGCTCTACATACACATCAGAAAGAATCGTGCCATTTCACCGAGCCAGATTTCGAATCCCAACCTTCTCCTTAATGCCCACTTCCTGCTCTCAATCCCATTCCACCTCTATCCTGCTAATCCTTCAGCTCCCCTGGGATCTACTCACCCTGTTTTTCTACCAAAGGGAACAGACATTTCCAATTTCTCTCCAACCCTGCTCTCTCAGAAATAAACCAAGTGTTTATTCAATCCTCTACAAAGAAAGCACATTTAAGCAGCTTCTAAACCTGGTCTCTCTTCCTGGTGCAAGATGGTGGCCATGGATTCTGAGAATTTCAACTGACAGGAGCTTCCAATGCAACCAGTTCAAGCCCTGCCTGGTCTGGAATGCTCATTCTCACCTCCCTCCAGCAGCACCCTGCTTAGAAAAGCACCAGCCATGGCACAGTCTTCCACTTGGGATGCCTGCATCAAGCCTCTATCTGTCCCACTTTGTTTCTAGTCCCACCCTCTGGGGCAGTGGTGCCAAACTCCAAAAGAAACCAGATCCATGTGGGCTGCCTCTCGTTAACACTGTCTACACTGCCTCTGTTCTACTGAATTTCATTTATTTCACTAAATATTTTCCAATTATATGTTAGTCTAATTCAACTGCATTTGGAGTATGGCAGGAAGCACACGGCCATCCACGAGTCTAACACCTG
This sequence comes from Notamacropus eugenii, assembly GCF_028372415.1. Taxonomy (NCBI): domain Eukaryota; kingdom Metazoa; phylum Chordata; class Mammalia; order Diprotodontia; family Macropodidae; genus Notamacropus; species Notamacropus eugenii. Next base: position 67,526,249 of record NC_092873.1, read on the forward strand.
GCCAACAGCACTGAGAGATCAGATGACTCTTGCCCAGGGTCACAGCAATTACATGTCAGAGGCAGGATTTAAACCCAGATCTTCCTAACCCTGAAATTGGCTCTCTGCCCACTTGGCCACACTACCTCAACAACCACCACTACGATGATGACAATGACAACCAACACTTAATATAGCTATTAACCCCATTTCACAGACCAGAAAACCAACCCTAAAATTCCAAGCTTCTGAAAGAAAGTGCAGCCAGAAGTGTCAGAGGAGAGATTCGAACCCAGTCTCCTCACTTCCCAGTTCAGCCAGCACCTTCTCTCCACTAGCCACATGAAAGGGAAAATGAAGTCAAGTCTTGCTCCTTCTCCCTCCTCCTCACTCTTCTTGCTGGCTCCAAGTCAGCCCAGCCTCACTCCTGCCTGGAGAGGGCTATACAAGCACTCTGCCACATTCAGGTTGGGAAATTGGCTAGAACTCTCACCTCCTGCTAGAAATGGCTTCCTCATCTTCTCTGGGTACTTGAGGAAAACATGGCCTGCCCCACCCCAGAGAGTCTTTCCATGGGCTGAGGGCCTCCCTCACTGATTTGAATCCCCCACCTTTCTTCCACCTGGTGGCTCCAGGACTCCACTGGCCTACCTGACCCATGGCCTAAAGCCCTAAGGTAGAGCAAGGGGAACTTTGGCCCCGAGCACCTGACTGGAGTGGGGGTCCCTCTCTGCCTTACAGCTGTCCATCAGCTTCATCCCCTCTGCCCTATTGCCCATCTGCCTGTCCTAGGCACTATTCTATCTGCCCTGGAATGTCACATCAAAGAAAGAGCTGAAATATCTGACCTGCTTAAGGAAGGAGCATTTCCCAGCTTGAGCTGCCTGCTACACCCCCACCCCATCCACCAGATGATCTTTGTTGACTCACATTCTCCCAAGAGAGGAGGCTCCCATAATCCCATCATAACCCTTTTACAGTAGGGAAAAAGTGACTGCCCCAGAGGAAAAGTGAGCACCATTCCCACCAATGATAAGAGAGTGGTAAGAGGGGGACCCTGCGGTCACAGGGACCAGAGCTGAGGTTCTGCCTACAATGTAAGCAGCAAGTTGTGTGTCCAGGCTATGATAACAGACCCCCAAGCCAAAGGGCAAGGAAGACGCTGAGCAGCAGGCCCTCTCCAGCAAGGTCTCTGATTAACCCAGTGAGGACATTTGACATCTCTCCACCCCCCAAACATAATAGCAGAAAGCTATTTCCTCCAGGGCTCCTGAGCTCCTCCAGCCAGCAGATAAATCACCTGGTGTCAAAACCAGGGGGAAGAGAAGGAGAAATGACCCCTCAGAGGGGGAGGGAGGCCCTTTTTCCTGGACAGCACAACCACTGACATCAGACAGTTGTAGAGGCCAAGATTTAGTGGCCGGTCTACACTTTCAGCAGCCTGTGGACAGCAGAGGTCCCAGAGAGGTAACTATAGGATGGATGGTCCTCGAAACAAGCAGGACCAGAGGAGCGGCAGAAGACAGAGACCCTTGGATGGAGGGAGAGCCAGGTGGAGCTTCTGTCCCACAGCTGGGCTCTTCCCCCTGGATCTGAGCTGGAAGGGGCATCCATTGTGAACTCTCCTGATGATCACATGAACTAGCTGCTTTCTGAGCTGGGAAGCCCAGTATTTGTTCCTGAAAGTAACCAAAACCACCTTGGTTTTTTCCAAGAAACCTATTCTTTTTAGAGGACATTGGTCCTGCTAATGAAGTTCATCCTTTACCCGACACCAAAGCACTTTCTTGGGGCTGGCTCCACCCCAGAGTCCTAAGGTGACAAGCCTCCTGCCAGAGCAGCCTTCCATTTTCCCAGAGATACTTCCACTCCCGATTTCCTTCTTCTCTCAGTGTCTACTCATTTGGGGATCGCATTATGGCCGCATAAACCAACACAGAGCTGCTATTATCTTATAATTGTTGTACAAAAAATAGCTCCAGAGAGGAAGGATGTGTGGGAAACCATTGCTTTCTAAAGCTGAAAATACAACCCTTGTTAATTTCTAAGAAATTCAAGAAAGGTAAGAGCAGCTCCCACAGAGCGACAGGCGGTGATGATGATAACCAGGCACTGAGATGACTGGGTGGCAAGATGACTGGGCATCTTCCAGACCTGGATTGATGGGCTCCAGGTAAAATGGTAAGCTGCCCTTATGGTGGTCCACTCCCAACAGCCAGTCAGTTTGATGTCAGCTGGAGGGGCTGATGTGGCTTTTGTTGTATTTGTGATATTTAGTGGATGAGTTTCAGCTCTGCCTAATTTAAAAGACCTGAGCAAAAGAACTAAGAAATAAGATTTCTAATCAAAGCATTAGCTAATTCTGAACCATAAGATGTATGCTTTTCCTCCAAGGAAGACTTCAGTAACTGTACACACACACACACACACACACACACACACACACACACACACACACACACACACATATATGGATGTACACTAATAACCAAGGTCATATTTTATTTGGTACATATTATGTATGTAATGTATATGTGTGTGTACGTATGTGGGTGTGCATGTATGTGTCTATGTATGTATATAGTGACTATATATCAGGCACTGTCCTAGGCTCTGGTTACAAAATTTAAAAATGAAACATACCTTTCCCTCAAGGAGTTACATCTTTCAGGGCAAATACCACCTACCTGAATGTTAGGCATGCCCACTATAGTACATCCATCAAGATATCTTACTATCCATGCTTGAAGACCTGCTGGGACTGAGCACATGCCCCCTCCAGAGCCAGCCCAGCCCATTTGTTGGTCACTGTCCTCAATGGGAAGTCTTCCTGACCTCAGGATTGGCCTCTTTGCACCTTTTCCCATTACTCCTGGCTCTGCCCTCTGGGGCCAAGGACAAGGATGATCCCCACTGCAGAGGACACCCCTTCACACACTTGAAGACAGCTCTCATTGGCCCATTACCCCAGCCCAGGCTTCTCCTCCCTAGGCTGAAGATGCCCAGCTCCTCTGACTGATAGAAGTGTCCAGAAAGAAGAGGAGGTAGTCTGTCAGACAGCCTTGGGAGATATCTACAGATGGGGTGGTCTGATGGGGAGAGCCATGATCTGGAAGTCAGAGACCACGGCTTCTGGTACCAGCTGAGTCACTACCTGAGTGGAGGCTTTCTCTATAAAATGACTTTGAGAGTCCCCAGCCCCAACTACTGCCCATAAGGACTGTGAGAACCAAAGAGAACAAGGTTGAAGAAAGGCACTGTTTGACCTCTTTACATCCCCTAGGATGCTATTGCTGCTGCTGGGAGGGGCAGCCACAGAGCCTCTGGTGACACAGGATCCCTCAGGGCTCCTTTGGACTTTGTCCTCACTTTGTTGCCCTCCATCTCTTTTCACAGCATTCAGAGTGAGCTTTAAAAATGGAGTCTCTCCTTAACTCCACATTCTGCACCTTTCCCCCGGTGCCTTTAGCGTTTGCTGAGGCTCATGGCAGTCTATTTTTATCTCTGTCAGAGGGCTTGCCAGACCTCCTGCTGCTCTCCATGAAGAGTACCACCATCCTCCATGGTAAGGAACCTCATACCTTATGCAGGGAGAGCCCCAGGAGGGAACAGATGCTCCATTTGGGAGATCCATTGGCCATAGCCCAGAAATATCGTACCATCTCCTTACCAGATAGAGGTTGTGAGTTCCCATGAACCTGTCTAGAAAGTGTCAGAGTTGGTCATGCCAGGGTGGGTCTGGAGGTTAGGATGGTGCTCCTGGTGGAAGGTCTTGGCAAAGGTATGAGAGAGGAACACCAGACCTTAGTGAGGCATTAGGTCACCTTGTACCTATGATGAACGAGCAGGAAAAAAGTGAGCTGAGAGTGACATTGAGAGATGAGAGGCTCTGCTGTTAGTGGGACAGTGGAAGGGACAGAGGAGAAGAAAACCTTCATCATCCTCACTCTGAGGAACGAGATTGGGTGTCCAAGAGTGAGAGGGGAAATCCAAGCAGCAAAAAGCCCCCCCACAACGATTACAAACAAATGGATGAATGATAAAACTGTTATTAAACACACACTATTTCCCTGACATTGTGCTAAATGCTGGGGATACAAACACAATCAGACAAGACAGTTCCTGCCCACAGAAGCTTATTTTCTACTTGGGGAAGGCTATTGAAGGTATGTGTGATAGGAGGTGGGAGTATGGTGCAGATGCATGCTTTACTTCTGTGAAAGGGGAGAAAAACTCACTTGCCAGAGCCCAACATCCCACAGGAAGAGGCCACATTTGGGTGGAAGGGGGAGGGCCCATGAATTTGTGGCAAAAATCAGCATTCTTGATCATGGGACTTTCTTCAACAACACCAGGGATGGGGAAGATGGCCAGGTGAAGTTTAGCATAGTTGTGGGGCCTGGATCCAAAGATCAGCCTTCCTGTATCCCCAGTCACCATGTCTGTAAAGCATTCTTGGTCTGTCAGGGTGGTAACTGTAGCGTTTCTGTAAACGTTCATCAACCAGCATTCTGAGAAAAAAAAAGAAGAGTGTGCCCATGGCATACCTTTAAATTTAAACTGTATTGCTAACATTTTCTCCACCACTTTCTTAGGTCTAGACAATCGACAAAACCATAAATCAAACCCTGATTTGTGTCGTTTGATTTCTGAGGTGTAAATGCTCACTTGGTAGATGTTACAATTAGAGAAAGAGAGAGAGAGAGCCAGCACACACTTGGTGGCACCTGACATACTCTCAGGGATCCCATGTTGTTTCCTGGTGATCACTGTTTCCCTTTCTAAGGGCTCAGCAGTCTTCAAGTTCATGACATGCCCTATACTCTCACAAAGCATTCATGGCAAGGTCATCTGTATGAAGTTCCCAGAAACCTTTCATTTTCTTAGGGCTTTCTCATTTATCTCATTTGACCTCACAGAGATCATCAGCACCTCCAAATTATATCAACTACTCACTCAACAGTTGCTGAGTCCCGGCACATCCTCATCAGAAGTACCAAGGTGCCAAAAGGAGGTAAGAGTTTTGTTTCAGGATGGACAACAGAAGCCGATTACCTAGAAGGACCTTTGTCTTCTGTTGCTTGTGATCTGAACCTGTGAGACAGCTGTGGGTCACCAGGGCAGGACTCTTGAAGGAGTCCATCCTCAGGTGCCTGCCTGTGGGGTGTGACAACAGGGGGATGGCACAGAAAAGACCCTCTCCTAAAACTACATCCTCAACCCCTCCCATCAGGCTTATTGACCTGCAAGTACCCCCTGTAACAAGTGGTCTCAGAAGATACTATCAGGTGAGCATTTTGTCTAGGCTGAGGCTTGAGCTCATCACAAACCAACTTCTCAGTGGCATCATGTGCTTCTGAACCTTGAGGCAGCTGGATAATACCGCCACAGTGACACACAAGCCACCCACTTGGAGTGGCCTTCTAGGGATGAGGTGAGAGTCATGACAACCCACAGAGCAGGTCTTTAAGCAAAGGGATGTCCCCTAGATGTCCCCTCTCCAGGGGGTTTTAGAGGGGACTCTTGGTTAGGCATGCGTTGGCCCCAATGGCCCGAGAGGTCCCATCTACCATGATGGTTCTATGAAAACACCTGAGAACTCCATACCATACTACCTCACTGCAATGAATGACCCCTCCTCCTCACCTTTTCTCTTCCCAGCCCTCGTTCTTTCCACTGTCTCTCTTTGTCTCTGTCTGTGTCTCTGTCTCTCTTTGTTTTGGGTCTCTCAAATTGACCTAAACCAACAAATAGATGCATTGCTCCTCTCTCCTTAAATATGGGGCTGAGGTACCAGCTGAGCTCAGACCTAGTTCAGCGAGTAGATTCCCATACAAGTTATCTTTCAACCCTAGGGTTCAGCCTTATCACCTCCCCAGTGATACAACAACACTCATCATGATGCCCATTGTCCTAACCATTAGAGATTCATTCCTTTGTGCTTTGATGGATTTGCCATAGGCTCCTCAGGGATGGATATGGTTTGATTCCTGCCTTGTACTTTATAAGTATATATAATAATATATATTATATATAATATAATAATATATACTTTATAAGTATATAATAAACTGAAATGAAACGAATTAGCATCCACACACACATGCACTTTCTGAAAATACTTTCACCAAAACATCAATACCTTTGGACTCGGTGATACAATTGACAATGTCACAAAATTGGCATCATTTTTGACAAACAGGACCTTAAAGCCCATCAAATCATGGATTCGATGATTCTGTGAGAACTACAGAGCTATTAGGGACCATGAGAGGGCATGTGGCTTAATGGATGAGAGTTGTTCTTGGAATCAGTAATACCTATGTTCGAATCCCACTTCTGATAACTGACTCCTGTATTTCCCATGGGTCCTCTCTAAGGAAGAGATGGTTCACAATCTGAGTCAGTAGAGGGAGTTTTCCATGCAGCCACTGAATGGGGGCTGAAGGGACCTTAGAATCACAGAATATTAAGAGGTGTGACCATCAATACCACCTACTGAGAGAAATGGTGAACTTTTGATCAGGGAGAAAGGTTAGCCACCATTTGGCTTTTTTAGAAAGCCTGATCTTTAACATGTGGCCTTGAGACCCAAAGAGATGGTGTCTGGCTCAAGGCCACCCAACTAATAGGAAGGACTTGACTATCCTCTTCACCATCAGCCATTGGAGCATTGCAGACCTACGTCTCCCTGTCCTAAAGCCTTTTCTCACTTCTCTGACCTATCCTGGCAAGGTTAATGCTACCCCAAAACTCCAGGGAAGCTCCTGAAATGATCATGCCTAAGAGACTGAGAGACACAGCCCTTCATCTCTCCCCCACAATGCATTTAAAATGATGTCTCAGTGCCAGGTGCTTCTCTCCATCCCATGGCCATGAGAGTCTGCCTTTGCAGGGGCTCCACCACTAGGTCAAACCAACAGTTACCATAGGTGAAGTTCAAACAAGATGATCTAAAGGAACTAAATCTCCTCACTTCCATTTGTTTTGTTAGCATCCCAACCTTCACCTATACCAAGCCTTCTAATCTTCCTTCTGTCTGCCTTTGTGGGAACTACTGCGGATGGCTTGGCTGAGTCACTGACAGTCAGCTGGCCAGTCTTCTTTGTAGTACAGAACATTCTTGGGAGATGCCATCTCTTCAGCCTGGCTGAGAACATCCAACTGGCATTGCACTGCTGTCCAAAACCAAAGAGCAGGAGCTGGGGGAGGGGCAGCTGCCAACCACCCCCTCCCACCCCAGACACAGTATTATGCCATGTGCTGAGTGCCCCCTCCCCCATCTGAACCTTATCAGTGGAGGAAAGCAACTTGGTCTCCTCACCTCTGCTCCATCCATCTCTAAACTCATTGTATGTATGCCTGCTTGGACAGAAGAATCCCTGACAGAGTGCTGAACAGGAAGGAAATGGAGTATAGGGTAGGACTGTCAGAGTAACCTGGACAAGAGCTACCTGGGATGGGCAGGTGTGCTTGAGGCTACAATATATATCACCACATGGAGTGAACTCAGAGATGACATCAGAGAGTCACTGAAGGATCTGTTCATTTGACAAGGATCTAGACACTCAGAAAATCAGCTATATGAGGTCCTGAGGGGCCACATACCAGGTCACCTGCCCCAGAAGTCCTTTCAGCTGAAAATGAAGGAAGTCTCTCGAAGACATGGCCCAGAGGCCCAGAGAGGAATATTCATGGAATGCATCATACCAGGTCAGGGAGGCCATTGTAGTTCAGTGACCATCAGGTGTCAAGGGAACAAAGAGGGCCAGAGCTTCCATGAAAAAGACCCCTTTGCTAGGTGGGAAACCAAGAGAGAGCCCTTTTCACTCTCTCCCCAAGAAAAATCTGTTCCTGATATCAAGAACAGGAAGAAATGCCAAGGACAAAACATCAGATTACTCAGATATGCCAAGGCAAAGGGCTTGCTTTTCACATGGGGAAGGGTATTTCAAGAACTTGAGCTACAGCATCCCCAAGACCAAGGGGACTCAGAAAGAGGACCCTCTCTGCCCAGATGCTCTTGGCCTTCTGTCATCAAGCTCCATCCTATAGTCAGGGCCTCAGGGTGGAAGCAAGCCAATCCCCTCTGCTGGCTGGCCTGTCTGTGAGTGAGTGAGAGCTCCACTAGCCCAGAGCATGCCAAAACGACAGGAAGGGGTCTGTTTTTGAAAATGGCAGAGCAATGAAGATAAAGCAAACATACGTCACATAAACAAGCTATCATCTTGTCTGGAAAAGTTTTCACCAGCAGCCAAACATCTGTGACCACATGTCACCCTAGTGGCCTTGTGTTAACCCTTTCCTGCATGTTTCTAATTAGTCCTTTCCCCACATCTTCACCAAGAAACTCTTGTGTGTATAGTCTGCAAAAGTGTCCTGAAAAATAAAAAGACAAAAGGCAAAGGGAAGGGCTGAAATGCCCACTCCTTTTCTCCCCAGGTCCGTCAACTTCCAGCACCTTCCCCATGAAGGTGGTGACCATTCCATCTCCTTTGGGTGTGATGAATGTGATCTGCACTGAGGTGCATACATGTTATCTCTCCTATTCCATTGTAAACTTCTTGAAGGAGAGGCTGGTTTTGCCCCCTTTTGTATCCCCAGGACTTAGCACAGTGCCTGGCACATCGTAGATAATTAATTAAATACTTGTTGATTGACTGATTGATTGATTGCTTAGCAGCCATGAGGCTCATCCTAGAAAATGCTGAGACCTGGACTGCCTGATGTTAGAGGTTTGTTCTGTTTACCAAATTATTACTGTTTTCTACCTTGTTAATGTTCTCTGGACTGCTCTAGCTCAGCCTCTCAGATCCATCTCTAGAAAGATTTCCAGTTCTGACATGGGCTTCTTGAAAGACTCTGCCATGGATTAATTAATTAGCCTTCTCTGCCAAGGTGCCACCCACACTGCCCTGCAGCAATAGCATGCTGTGGTGGACCGAGCTTTTGACTCAGAGCCAATAGAAAACTCAAGCTCTCTGACCTTCTGTCTTCTCTATTAGAAAAGCAAAGAGATAAACCAAACGTTGGCCAAGGTTCCTTCCAAATCCCCTTTAAACCTATGACCTGATGATTTTGTGATTCACCAAAACTTGGAGGCTGTCAAAGAAGTCATGGCTGTTGGTTCAGAATATTCTGAGCCTTGGAGGAGCTTTAGAAATGAAACTCCCTGGCAGAGGATGATTCTCCTTGACCTTGGTCTGCTCCCTTTCGGGAAGTTGATGACAATTTTTGCAAGACTCATGGAGGGCCGGTGGGATTCACCACTATATGGTGTAGCCCATCTCCATGAGCGACCCCCAGCTCTGGCCACAATAAGGGCATCCCAGCAATTGGCAGGAGAGCTCAGTCCCCCTTTTCATCAGAAGAATGAGGGCTGAAGCACAGTGAAACTCAGTCTCGATGCCTTCCTTCAGACTGCTCAGGCCCCTCCCTCATTGCAACCAGGGGAGGGTCTGACTTTGAACCCAAGCCCCAATGCTGGGCGGCCTTCTGAGCATCAGGGACATCAGACAAGCACTCAGCTGCTCTCTTTCCATTGGCCCTTGCTGTCCCTGCAGATATCTAGAACCCAGTCCATCCTTCAGTGAAAGCAAAATTAGGGAAGTGGAAAGAACACTTGAGTGACATCTATTACTCAGTTTCTATGGGATGTTGGACAAATCAGTTGTGCCTCTCTGAGCCTCAGCTCCTCAAATATCAAATGAGAAAGAAGGAAGAGCAAGGAACGACGTTTCTATAAATACACACATCTCTCGTGGGCTCAGAAGGCAGTGTGGCATGGTGGGTAGAGAGCCAGCCTCTGAACCAGGAGTCCCAGGCTCAGATGAGGTTTAGAAACATTTTTCCTATCCAGCTTGCCTACAGTGCAGAATGCATGAGGGGAAGTCAGACAAGATCAATCTGGAAAAATGGCGTAGAGACAGATGGAGAAGGGCTTGGATCTTAGAGGCTACAGGCAGTCATTGGAACGTCTTGAGGATCAAAGGGCTCACCACCCCAAAGCTGCAGAGTGAAGTAGGGCTGCTGGGCACCCAGGAGAGTCTCAGCCAAGAGTCACTGCAGATGTGCATCAGAAACTAGCACTTCCGTGTCAGTCCAGCTCAGGACTACTGAACCTCAGGTATGTTCATGATGGACTCAGTGGCCATGGAATTGGCCAGACCCTGCTGGTCCTGTCCCTGCTCTCCTCAAGGATCAGAATCCAACCTGCTCCCCCACCCCTACTTTGAAAGCATAAGGGAAAAGTGAAGAATTCATGGAATGAAGTGAAACCACATACCCCCCCCCCATCCACCCAAACCCAACAGAGCACAGACATCCTCCCCAGTGCTCACTGCTAAGATGAGAAAAAAGGCTACTGTGCCTTGGCTCTTATCATTGGACTGAATAGAACTGTTGCAGATCATCGGGTCCATCTCCTCAGCTCCAGGCAGCACCATTGTAAGGGAGATAGAGATCTCTCCCAGGTCTTGCCTCTCTGAATCTGCTCAGGGCCCCCACAGCCCATCAGCCAGATGCCCTCCCCCCACTCCACCCCACCCCCACACACATACACACACTCCTTGGAGAGCTCATCTCCAATATCTCATTCCACAAATGGGTTCCTTTACAAATGCCTGTGGAATCTGATAAGTACTCTGGTCTGCATGAGAAATACTCCAGAGACCATTGAGGGCCAGGCCTTCCGGACATGGTTCCATACTTTAAGAATGAAAGAAATACTTTCTAAGGTCCAGAGTGAGCAAAGAAATTACCCCACTGTCCTAGTCAGTTCACATCTGAAGAACTAGGCCCAGGCTGAGTGTGACATGGTGGAAAGTCTGGAAAACTTGGATTCAAGCCTGTCCTCAGACACTTCCTCATTGTGTGACTCTATGCAAGGTACTTAACTTCTGTGTGACTCAGTTTCCTGATCTGTTCAATGAGGGAGTTGGGCTGGAGTCCATTCGAACTCTAAATCCATTATTTTACCTTGAGTGGGTCAATGAGCCTCATTTTCCTTATCTGTAAGATGAGGGGGTTGGGCTCAGTGCATTGAAGCTCACTCCCAGTTCTATGAAGAAGACAACCAGGAGGACCAGAAGGTACCAGGAGCCAGATCATACCAGGCAAGGAATGCCCGGAGGAGCTCAGGGTGCTTATCCTGGAGAGAGGAAGGCTCCAGAGGAAGAAGGCAGCACTTTCCTCCAAGCACTTTCATGGGCTCCCATGTGTAATCCAGAAGCACAAACCTAGGAGTGCAGGAAAGGAAAACAGGGAGTACAAAGATAGAGACAGATTTTAACTGTGTAAGGACATACTTCCTACCATTTCATGTTATCTCTCAGATCATAGAGAAACCCTTCTATTAGGCATTTAAGTCTATTTGCAATGTGGTCTTTTTCTGTTTTTTCAGACTTCTCCCACATTCCTCTCCTCCCACAAAAGGCTCATCTCCCATCTCCGTGTCTTTGCACTAACTACCCTACAGGCCTGGAATCATCACCAACCCCCTTCCCTCCCCCATGCCCTTGGAATCCTTGGTTACCTTTAAAGTTCAACTCTTTTTGGTGCTCTGGGCTCACTCTCCTAGAGCGAGGCTCTAGGAATACCCCCAAGGGGCTGGGATAGCTTTCTCTAATGCCATTGGCTTTGGCCGCCACTGATTGGCTCCACCCACCCGCCATGTTAGTCACCAAGAATGATTAGCCCTCCAACTCCATGGAACCATAAGCATTTCCAAAGGAGTATTTCTTTCAAAGATGCAGGAAGAATGAAAATGTGAGCATCTTCCTGGATGCCCCATGTCTCTCTCTACTACCCGGTTTTCTGGAGCAAGAGAGTTCAGACTTCCCAGTTTGAGGCTCTCATTCAGATGTGGCCTCATTGCAGCTCAGTCCCTCCCTGATCTTCAGGCCATCGATGATGTGCTTCTGTCACATGGGGATGCGAAGGGCCTGGACCTGGAGGGTGGCCACACAACTCCCTCTACCAATGCTGAGTGCCTTCTTTGTATGACTTCTAGTCTCATAGAGCTGTCTAGAACCCCATCAGAGGATGAGTGACTTGTCCAGGGTGACCCAGCCTCCAAGGGTCAGAAGCAAGACTCAAACCCAAGCCTCCATGGCTTAGTGGCCAGCTCTCCACCTAGACCATGCTCCCTCTCTACCTGGCATTTCCCAAATGCTCACTGACTCGCAGATTCACCAAATCTTAGAACTAGAGGAGCCTCAAGGGTCTTCTTTTCCAAGCTATACCTGAATGGGAATCCCTCTACCATGAAATGGACAAAAGTCCAGGCTTTTCTTGTAGCCCTTCAGGGACAGGGAGTTCATTACCTCCTGAGGTCACATGCCATTTTGGAGTGTTCTTCCTCACAGGACTAAATCTGCCTCTCAACCATGACTGACACTGCTCCTGGCTCTGCCATCCTGGCCCAGGAGAACAAGTGTACCCCCTTTTCCCCATGTGAAGATGCTATCGGGTTCCCCCCCACCCCTAGCCTTCTCTCCAGGCCAAACATCCTCAGTTCCTTTGATGGGTCCTCCAATGGCACGGACTTGACTCTTTTGCTGCCCCATCGCCAAGCACAGCCCCGTGCCCCCCTGCCCCCAGACATATTGGCATATCTGGAGAATCGCAGAAAGCTGAGTGGAGAGGCCTCGGCCATCTCCCTCTCTAAACCCGTTCATTTGACAGGGGAGAAAACCCAAGCCTCTGCTTTGTCTGCTGAGAAATGCAGCTAAAGACCATGCCATTGTGACTGCCTCAGTAGACCAAGAATTTACTAAGGGCTTGCTCTGGGCCCGGGCACTGTAATACAAAGGGGTCCCCACCCTCAAGGAACATTGGTCCTAATGGGGATGACAACATAGGGACAAAGAGGTCACACAAGAAACCTAGAGAGGAGATGGAAGGAGGGAAAGGCCCTCACAGCTGGAGGGGCCAAGAGAGGCCCCCTGCAGAAGGGCAGATATAAGCTAAGTACCGAAGGAGTGAAGGTGGGGAGGGAAAGGCATAGAGAGGTTGAGGAACAGCATGGATCCCTGGAAGGTTGGACCGTGTAGGGAGTGAAAGAATGAGGAAGGTTATCCAAAGACCGTGGGATGCTTGGGAAGGATTTTGTGGCACCAGGACAATGGAGCAGCCTCAGAGATCCCTATCTCCAAGTCACTGGCTTGGGCAGCCTGCCTTCTCTCTTCTCTCCTTCCTTCTCTTCCTTGCACTCCTTTCCCTTTCCTTCTGCCCAAACCTGAGGCATCCCAGGAGAACTGTGTGCCCAGGTGGCATCACCCCAAGATCAAAGGTTGCTAAGTCCTGGAGTTCTACCCTCAAAGGACTTTGTAAAAATCGTGATCGTCATTGCTGGCATTTGTGTAGGCTTGCTTTGTGCCAGGCACAGTGCCAAGTCCTTTACAAATATTTTCTCATTTGATCCTCACCACTGCCCTGGGAGATAGATGCTTTTATTATCCCATTTTACAGATGAGGAAACTGAGGCAAAAAATGGTTAAGTGACTTACCCAGGATCACACATAACTAGTAAGTGTCTGAAGTCAGATTTGAATTCTGGTCTTGTTGACTCCAGGTTCAGTGCTCTGTACACCACACTTTAGGCAGGAGCCATGTTCTCATGCTTGGTCTTTGAGCTGCCTGATCAGAGCTCCCCACCAAGATGGCAGAGGCTGCCACTGGCGGACATGTTCAATCCATTCAATCCCAGATGATGGCATTTGCAGCCCAGTACAGGGAAGGAGGGAGGGAACATGACTCACAGTTGATTATTTCCTTTCTGTAAGTAATAGCAGCAGTTCAGGGCCTGAGGAAAAGAACCCAGCTGTTCTACCTCTGTCATCGCTCCCCCTGAAGCCAAGCTCACTTTGGAAGACAGAAAACCAGAGACCAGAGAACCCCAAAGGAGCAGGTCTTCAGGGTCTCTGTGCATTCATGGGCCTCCCTTCCATGGAGCTCTTGCCAGCCTTCTCCCAGGACCTCCAGACAAGGAACAGAACCTTGGAAACTAAAGCAGATCATAGCTGCATTCCTGCCCTGGGTACGAACCCTGTCTCTGCCCCAACCAGCGCACACACCATCCTCCCTCGGGAAGGGGATGCAGAGGTGCATGCCGGAAGAAAGGCAGCAAAGATCTGACAGAAAGTCAAACCAACCTGGTGCTGAGCAGAGGCAAGGGGAATTGGCTTCTGAGATGCTTGGAACTGGAATCAAGGAATTGTTAATGTTTGGAAAAATTGCGACATGGCTTTAGAATTTGGGAAGCCTGAGCAAGCTTTTGACTGGCTGACAGTGATGTCATGAGCCCATCAGTGATGCCCAGAAAATGGCTGCACCTGCCCTTCCTCCTTCAAAAATCTAAAGAAAGAGGTGACACCCAGGTCCTACTGATCAAACAGACGATTGAAATGACTGGTCAGTTAAAATTACATAGCCTCTAGTTTCTTCAGACCTCCTGCTTCCATGGCCTGAAACAGTCCCAGGGAAATGCATTTTGGAGCTGCTGCCATGGGACTGGGGCTGGCAAGGCATCCCTCCCTTGGCCACAATAAAGGGACCTTTCAAACCTTGCTCAGCCCCCTAGGAAATCAGAGCTTTCAGGGACTGGAGGCTGAACCAAAGGATGGCTGTGACTCCTGATCTGTGCATCCTTACCCCACGAAAGTAGGTGGCTGTTCACAGCTGGTGGAGGGCCCAGCAGTACTCCGAGGAAGAAGTATGGGGAGAAGTCCTCTTCTGACCCCCTTCTAGTCATTTATGTTATAGGTCAAACCCCACAAGGGAAGACTGCATCAGAGGTGGCCATAATCTGGACTTGGAGTCAGGAAGTAATGAGTTCAAATTTGCCCTTTGCTATTCATTAGCTGTGAGCCTAACCAGATACAAATATACATACCCTAACACATACCCATCTGTACATCTATGTATGTATCTCCAAGATCTGAATATAGAGTTACATGTATAATTATAGGCCTATCTATTTGACTCAGAACTATGATTTCAGTGGTATAGTTCATAATTCTGGGAAATAAGGAGAGAGAAAGACTTATCTACCATGTGGTAGCAGAGGCAGAGCAAGGAATCTCTCTGTCTCTCTAGCTCTCTCTGTCTCTGTCTCTGTCTTTGTCTTTCTCCATACTTGTGTATATATACATGTATAAATTTGATTATGATACCTAATATATTTTACACATACATATGTACACACATTATATTTCTAGATATATATATATATATATATATATATATATATATATATATATATATATATATACACAGAGAGAGACAGAGACAGAGCAGAGATGGGCATGGTGGAACCATGGCCTGACCACAGAGCTAGAAGCTCGGAACTCTGAGAGCCAAATCCCCTTTGTGCCTGGGAGCTGTCCATCATCTATAGCCTGTAGGGAGGGCCAAGTTTGGATTCAGTACAAGGGCCGCCCTCAAGGACTTAGGGCCACATGTGGCCTCAAGCTCGCAGCCTCCCCATCCCTGGATTAAACTGTTTATGAATGGGAATGTTTGAGAACTGGACAAGAATCGACTCAAGTCTAAGGACACAAACTCTGAGAATTTGTGGGTGTTATTGTTTAATTGTTCAGTTGTGTCCGACTCTCTGTGACCCTATTTGGGGTTTTTCTTGGCAAAGACACTGGAGTGGTTTTCCATTTCCTTCTCCAGCTCATTTTACAAAGAAGGAAACTGAGGCAAATGGGGCGATGTGACTTGTCCAGGGTCCTACAGCTAGTCAGAATCTGAGGCTGGATTTGAACTCAAGTCTTCCTGACTCCAGGCCTGGCTTTCTGCCCACTGCACCCTCTGAGAATTAATCCTCTGTACAGCTTTTCCAGTTTTCTCATGCCTTTCTCCGCTCCGTGTACTACTGCCTGGTGCAGGTTCACTGGCCTCCTTGTCATTCCTGACCTCACACCCATACCCGTGGTACCTTAGCGCCTGCTGTCCCCTGTTCCTAGACAGCTCTTGGATTCCTGGGCTTCCCACAAAGCTCAGCTCTCATCTCCTATCTGCAGAGGGCCTTTCCATCCCTCCCCACCTCCAGCTGCCACAACCTCCCAACAAAGACACTATTGATTATCTCCAAATCACCTCATCTATTGGGCATAAACATAGTTGTTTGTGTCAGCTCCTTCATCAGACTGTGAGCACCTAGGTGCCAAACCTGTTCCTGCCACGTTTTGTATCCCCAGCTCTTGGCACAGGGCTAGGCATGTCGTAGGTGCTTAGTAAATGCTAATTGCATGACTGACTGACTCTCATTCATCCTTGCCTGGTCCTATCTCTTTCTCCCACTACATCATGTGTTTGGCTATTTTTCAAGGTGTTGTTTTCTTCAGCATTTTTTTGGGTCTCCTTTAGCAGGGTGCTGACCTGCTGTTCATGCTTTGACTGCATGTCTCTCATTTCTCTTCCCAGCTTTTCCTCCACCTCTCTAACTTGATTTTCAAAATCCTTTTTGAGCTCTTCCATGGCCTGAGCCCGTTGAGTGGGCTGGGATACAGAAGCCTTGACTTCTGTGTCTTTCCCTGATGGTAAGCATTGTTCTTCCTCATCAGAAAGGAAGGGAGGAAATACCTGTTCACCAAGAAAGTAACCTTCTATAGTCTTATTTTTTTTTCCCTTTTCTGGGCATTTTCCCAGCCAGTGACTTGCCTTCTGAATATTCTCTTCACACCCACTTTGCCTCCAGATCCACCCAGCCAGCTCTTGGGGTCTGAGATTCAAATGCTGCTCCCCAGCCTCAGGGCTTTGGGCGGGGGCAGAGCTGCCATTCAGTGTGAGATTAAGTTCAGGTGCTCAGATGGGGACAGGGCCACCTCACAGGCTCAGTTCCCTCAGAGGGTTTATGCAGAGACCTTCAACAATGGATCCAGGCTCCTGCCTGCTTGGGGAGCTCTGGTCTGCTGCTGCCTCCGCTGCTGCCTCCCCAAGGGGGCCTGAGTTATGGGGGCACCCCACTCCCCTCTCGACCTGCCAAAGAGATCTTCTCACCGACCCTTGTCACCTGTGGGTGGAGGGACCCATGTGGCCACTGGAGATTCTGTCCCTGAAGCCTGCTCAGATCCGCTCCTCTGGGTGCCGTGCAGCCAAGGCAGGGCTGGGCTTGGCTCCAGGTCCAGGGCGTGAAGGACCTTTTGCGAGAGGTTTTCAGGGCTCTCTGGAACAGAAATCTCTTATGCTCCGTTGTTCTGTGGCTTCTGCTGCTCCAGAATTTGTTGGGAGTTCTTTTTTACAGATGTTTTATGGGTTGTGGGTTCAGAGCTAGTGTATGTGTGTCTTTCTACTCCGCCATCTTGGCTCCGCCCCCTACATCATGTGTTTGGGAATATTCCTTGTTCATCTGTGGGAGCTGGCTCACACCCACTGTGCACCACTATGGAGATCTTGGGGTGACCCCCACGTGGAATGAACGATGCAGCACAGCTGGTTACCATCATTGAGAAAGTGGTGTATTCCTAAGGAGGAGTGGGAGGAAGGAGAAGATAAAAGGTTGGGGGGGGGAGGAGAAGAGGAAAGAGGAAGAGGGAAAAGAGGAGGAGAGGGAAGGATGAGGAGGAGCACTTGTAAGTGTGTGCAACATGGACAATCACCTCTTCTGGGCCTCCAACAGCCTTGGAAGACAGGCACTACCAGTCCTCCATCCATGCAGGCACTTGACTCGCCCATAATCGCACAGCCAGAGGAGATGTTCCAGATGAGATTTAAACCCAGACCTTCCAGACTCAAGCCCTGACCCCTTCTCACTAAGTGGCCAGAGAAGCCTTGGCCTTCCCTGGCTAGTTTCATAGACATCCATAGACTCTGAAGCAGGTTTGTTCTGGTCTCACTTTCCTCTACAATATTCCTTGAAAGCCGAGATATCATAGCCTGGTCCCAGGGCCTTGCTCTGAGCTACTTTCTAGACAAATTTGGCTTTGGATGAGCTCCCGTTAGTACTTGGGTAGTGAGAGGCCCTTGGGCATCACCCTGCACTGCCCCTCCATCAAGATTTTGGGCCAAGGTCTGGCCTCTTCTCTCCATCAAAGTGGATCAAAGGAAGGACCAAAGACACAAGGAGACATTCACACTGAGCAACTTGCATTTGGCCACACACCATCCCACTCCCAGCTCAATGGGCCATCTCCTCCCTCCAGGGCAAGACTTCCATGGCTCGGCCAAAGCAAGAGTCAGTCTCCATCTGGAGCTGGAAAGGGAGGGCCCCAGCCAGACCCACCAGTCATGGCCATCAAAGTTAGGGCAGTTCAATCCAAGGGAAAACCTCAAGTTTACCACAGTTGCTGCTGTCCAGGACAGAAGGCTTCCTCAGGGCCAGGGGGATGGCAGCTGGTCTCATGGCAAAGCTTTTAGCCATACTTGTGGGTAGCGGAGGCAGCCCCATGGCTGAGGTCTTTCAACACATTCAAGGTCTTGGGATCTGATGTGTGGAGGCCCCCTCTCCACGGAGGCAGGTAGTAAAGTGTTCTAGGACCCTGGCAAGGACAGGCAGGGAAAACCACATCCTTCTATCCCCGTCTTGGGAAATGGGCCGCTTTGGAGCTGGCCAGTGTCCATCTCCAGGCTTCCAAGTGAACACTGAGCAACACCAGCTTGGGGTGCCTGCTGCAGTGAGCATTCTGCTGGCTCGGCCTTGGAGAGCCCAAGCCCCCACTATGGAGACTGAGGTCACAGGTCATGGGAGGAGGGTGGAGGAGGATGAGGAACCAGTATTTACATATCACATTAAGCTTTGCATAGCACTTTACAAATATTACCTCAATGGATCCTTAAAACCACCCTGGAAGGAACTGTCATTATCCCTGTTTTACTGTTGAAGGAACTGAGGTTAAATGACTTGCCCAGGGTCATCTTGTAGGAGTCTGAGATGGGCTTCAACTACATGACTTTCCTGCTTAATAAACTCCCTTAGCTCTGTATTACCTGTATGGTCAACTGCAAACTCCTCTGCTTGGTATTTAAAGATCTTCCTGCTTCTCTAACCTACCTCTCTAGGTTTCTTACACAGTATTTCCCTCTACATGCTCTATTAGGCAGGCCAGAGTCTATAACACTCCTCTTCTCTCTCTCACCATTTACCCAGACTGTGCCTCCTGCCTGGAATGCACTCTCTCTTCAGTTCCATTCCTCCCATCCCCAGCTTCCTTCTGGGCCTTACCTGACCCTTCCTCCCCCAAACTGCCTTACACTCACCATGTGTGTATGTGTGTGTGTACCCATATATGTATATGTACATATATGTGTACAATTATCCCTTCCACATCATGGGAGTTAGGGGCTTGGCAGCCACTCAATCTGGAAAATCCACATAAAATGTTTTGGCTTCCACTTTGTAACAGAGAAGAAGTCTGAATTTTTTCATTTTCTTCTAAATTTGGGTTAAGTATTGGGTCACAGGTCCTGGGTCATCTGTGGTTGTCTGCAGCTTCTGCAAAACTCCCTCCAAATTCCCATTTAATTTCTTATGCCAGCCTGCTATAAATCCAGACTTTGAAGGAGAAAGTCGTGATGTGAAAGGGATAACTGTACATCCATACATGAAATTATAGGTGTGTGTGTGTGTGTGTGTGTGTGTGTCCATCAGGGAGACAACAGGTATAGACAGGATTTGGACAGGAGTTGTTTCCCCTCCCCTTACAGCCCAAAATAGGAGAGTGTAAACTTGGGGGGTTAGAGTGTAAGCTGGGGGAGGGTGAGTATAAGCTCTGGGGATGGGGGCGCAGAACTTATTTTTACCTTTTCTTTGCATCTCCAGGGCACCATGTCTGGTGCACAGTAAAAGTGCCTAATAAAAGCTTCTTATTGATTAGGGCTTATCTCAAGGGAATGGAGGGCCAGTTTTCAAAATCTCCAAGTGCAAGTGGTGACATATTAGGGGCTTCTTGAAAGCTAAACAAGGCATCTCATTTTGGGTAATGGGCCCACAAACCGTCTTGTCATTGCCCCCCCCCACTCCCTTTGGATGCTCTCAGGCTACCTTTGGGAAGTCAAGGCAGGCCTCCACTCAGCTTCCTAAGAACTGTGTTCACTGCCCTCACCTTCTCTCTTCACACAAAGCCTGGCACATAGTAGGTACTTCATAGGTGCAAATTCCCTCCCCTGTCAGATGAGTCAACAGCAATGTTTTTCTTTCCAGCCTCCCATCCAAGTTGATGTCCCTCTATGTCATACCTAGTTCTGGGTGGGTCACCAGGATGAAAGCAGGGGACAGGTCCTAAAATGAGCATGCGCACTTCCAAGCCTCTTAAAACGCACACCTCGCTTAGCAAGCCCTTTCAGTCTGGACGCCCCCTTGGGCATCACTGTTCTCAGAACAGCCGCCTCCTGTTTTCCCGTGCAGGTCTGGGCAGGGCAGTGAGGTCCAAGCTAATTCTGGTCATGGGCATGATGAAAGAGCAGGGCATAACAGCAGAAATGGAATGTCTGCAAGTCAGTATTGAACGTCTCTAAAGCAAAGGGATGCAGAAGGCAGCCTGTTGCCATGGATACCAAACACCACAAAAACAAGCCAGAAACAGGCAAATTTATTATGTGAAGTGCTGAGCTCATACCAGACCCGGGATGAGTTTTTCCACTTTCCTTTACAATTATTAAAAACCTGGAGAAAGCACACACTTTGAGGCCAAGCCTTCCAGAGTCCCATATAACTCGTGGCCAGGTCCCCAGGCTCTGAACTCTCTGGCCCTGGGTTCAAACCTGGGGAGTCCTCTCCCCTTTATTCCCCCCAAACCATCTCTCTTTGGCTTGTTTTGCTCACACAGAGTTTCTGTTGAAAGTTCATTGAATTCACTCATTCAACCAGGATTATTAACTGTAGCTTATGGTTGTCTCCACCAATATGAGTTAAAGGGTCTCCAGATTCCGTGCAAGCACTCAAGGAAACGGTGCAAGTCAGGTACAGATAACCTTTATCTCAGACTCAGAGCAGCACAAGCAATTGCTCTAGTTCTCTTCTGCCCCACCCTGTAGACAGCCTCAGAGCCTGTAGAGTCTTCCACATTCCTAACCATGTGGTTTTTGAACTTGGACTTTCTCGATAGGCCCCAACATATCAGGAAGACTCTCTTGTTGATCACCACCCTTCCCCCAACACATATTGGCCCCTAGCCTGTAACTGATTGCTACAGTCCCTATTAGTATGTGAGATCCTTGAGGTCCCACAACAAGGACTTAAGAAATGCTTTCTGACTAATGACTCTAAGGATCTGGACTTTCCCTGCAAGAAAGGGTAACTAGTAGAAAGGCCAGATTCAGCCCCAGCTTTGTATCCTCAGGGCAGTTAGGGGTGCCGTACTGCATAGAGCACTGGACTTGGAGTCAGGAAGACACCCTCATGAGTTCAAACTTGGCCTCAGTTATTTCCTAGTTGTGATACTCTAGGTAAGTTGCTTAACCTTATTTGCCTCAGTTTCCCCATCTGTCAAATGAGGTCATGAAGAGTCAGTCAAGACTGAAACAATTTTAAAAACAATGACTTGTATCCTCAGCTGTCTTTGGGGCACTTCTACCTTCTCAATACTTCCTACGTGTGCTAACCCCTGTCCCCTCAGAAATCTATCCCCTTAGCTCAGGAACTCATCATCTCTCACCTAAACTATTCCAATGACCTCCTAATTAGTCTCCCTGCCTCAGGTGTCCAAACTCTCATCCATCCATGTTGCTGCCAAAGTAGAGACCTGATTATGTGACTTCCTTACTCACCCAGCTCCAGTGGCTGAGTTGCCTCTGGGATTAGACTCTGAAGTCCCTCACAACCTGGCCCCCCTCTATTCTAGCCTTGTTAGACATTCATTCTATTTCCTGCATTTGGGGACAGAAACAAAGGGGCTCTCCCATACTAGAATATAAGTTCCTTAAAGGTAGCTGTTGTTTAGTGACCTCATTTGGGGTTTTCTTGGCAGACATACTGGAGTGATTTGCCATTTCCTTCTCCTGCTCATTTTACAGATGGGGAAACTGAGGCAAACAGGAGGAAGTGACTTGCCCAGGGTCACACAATTAGGGAGTGTCTGAGACTAGATTTGACTGGTCCTGAGTTCAGGGTCAGTCCTCTATTCACTGAACCACCCAGTTGCCCTAGCACATAGTAGGAACTTTTAAATGCTCACTGATTGTTGCCTTTTGTCATTTTGAATCTTTGTCAATAAAATAAATTCACCTTCTCCTGCCAAAGTAATTTTGCACCCTTGCCTCCATTTCTGGAAGCTCTTGAGAAAAGTCTTTATGAATGAATAGAATGAATTAAACTCCCTTTGGGCTGAGGATCATGGAGCTACTAGGAGAAAGAATACCACTAGATTTGAAATTCCCCTTTTCTTGTGCTTTCTCCCTATGTGTCCTTAGGCAGATCCTCCCCTCTTCCCTGGGCCTTAGCTGCTTCATCTTCAAAATGAAGGGATAGGACCCAGGGGCTTCTGATGTCCCTGCCTAGCCCCTCACCACCCAGTCCAATAGAGGGACCTTGATTATCTTTAATGTGGAATAACCAAGAGTTCATTTCTCTTCAGCCCTGAAGTGCATCAGATGAGTTTTCTGCAGCTCATCACTCTCCTCCCCAGGTTTTCCTTGGGGGAATATTAAGACATTTCCGGGCATGAACCTGCTGATGGTAGGAAAGTTCCCGAAATATTGCAGAGGGCATCACCACAATGAAGGTACACAATTACCACCCTGTTGCAGCAGCTCCATTCACCAAGCGGCCCCCTCCATATCTATTAAGAGCTGAACGAATCTGCAGAAGGAACCCGTGCCTTCCTGCTCTTCTTCCATGGGGACAGGGATATGGTTTTGGGGAACACTGAACAGGCCAGAGGGAAGTCAGGGCTACAACACAAACCAGAGCTTGTCTAGTCTGGACCACTTCATGGCTAGGACCATTTTGGGACAGACCAGGGCTTATAGATTTAGAGCTGGGAGACTTGTTGGAAGTCATGCTGTACAAGCCCCTTCTTTTACGGATGACTTACCCAAGGTCCCACAGGCGGTTTATGAGCTGTCTTCTAACTCCAACCTCCCTGCCCTTTCCACTGAACCACACTGCCCCAGATTTCCCTGCTCTGATCTAGGTAGAAGGCTCCAATCTTGACCAACAAGTCAATACCAACCAGGTCTAGTGAAAGTCCAATATCCAGGCACTTTCCCTATCAGACCTAGCCAAAAATATTTGTCTCAGGCAAGGTACAAAATGAGGACCAGGAAATTGAAAGGGGAAAAAAAGATCTTAGGCTTCCCTGGCTAGGGTTGGAAACCACTTCAGAAGGAATAGAAGTCTATGCCCTCATTTTATGATGGAGGAACTGAGGCAAGCAGTTAAGGTATTGGGCTGGAAGTCAGGAAGACCTGACCAAGAACCTGGCAACCCTGAAAGCCTAACAGAAATGTCAGCTGTTACTGGCACTGCCATGTCACCGTGGGTAAGTCACTTCTCTGTAGAGATGAGTTTTTCTCTTTTGTAAAAATGATTGCGTTGGCCAAAGTGACCTCAAAGGTTGAGGACCTCCCACTTGTGAGTCCTCCATTTCTGAGAGACATATTGAATCAATACTTCTCATGATTCCATGACTACCAGTGCCTGGCCAAGCTGCCCTTGCCCATGACCCACCACTCCATAGCATCAGCAAAAAAAAAAAAAAAAAACAAGACAGGAAGATCTAAATACACAAAAGAAAGGCATGTCTAAGACACGTTGAGCTCACAAGAGCATGAAGAGCTCATGAATTTACCATGAGATGGGAAGGAGAGAAAAAAGAATACTCATGTTAAGGAAAATGAAGGGATCCAGCAAAGGGGACAGAGAAGGAATAGTTAGGTAAGAAAATGACTACTATTGCTGCTGCTACCACAATTACCTCTATTACTACTGATGTTGCTACTGTTGCTACTGCTACTGCTACTACTACTAGCACCACTACCACGACTATTACTTTCTACTACCAGAAGCCACAAGAAGAAACATTTCCATCTGCTTCATAGCTTGCAAAGTACTTTTATCTCATGTGATCCTCATAATAATCAAATGAGAAAGAAGCTATTTTTATCCCCAATTCACAAATAAACTGAGTCAGAGAAAGACTATGATTTGTCCCAAGTTACACATTAAGTGATGGGGTAGGATTTGAACTCAAGTCTGTTGACCCCAAAATCCAGGTCTCTTTCCAGATACCAGAACGTGCTGCCCTCAAAGTCAAGGGAGGAGAGAGTGTCCAGGAGAAAGAAGGGTTGAATAGCATCCCCCAAACTGAAAGAAGTCAAAGATCGTGGGACTGGAAGAAATCGATTGGGTAAGGAGGTAACTTGGGCAGGAGAAGGGAGGGTTCAGGAGAATTATGGGGGAAAGATCTGGGTAGCAAGGGCTGAAGAGGAAGAGCTGGTGAGAAAGTACAATCTTAGGTGATTTGGACACAACTAAGCTGGAAGAGAAAAGGCAGGAGAATTGAGGAAAGACTCTTTTTGTACTGGGGAGATCTGAGTTAGTTTGTCATCAGAGGGGGAAGAGGCAGGCAAGAGGAAAAGTTGAGGGCCAGAAAGGAGAGGGAGGTCATGGAGCCAGTGTGAGGGGGTGGGCTCAAGGGGGTGGGCTTTAGTGAAGAGCACCTGGGCCAGGAGGGAGGTGATGTGAGGTCTGAGGAAGACAAAAGGGAGGGAAGGGCTCACCCAGCAATGACTGCTGTTACGTCCCTGCAGATGGTCCAATGACACATCTCAGCCCTTTCCCTGGTGCGTGGCTGCCTGGGCTGGGATACCCTTGCACCTCACTCCTTCCCTTTCCTAGGTGCTTCTGGGAGCATCTCCCGTGAGTTTGATCCACCCATCTGAGACACCCTGGGGAGGGAAGAAAATGAAGAGACAATCAGGGTGGGAGATTTCCTCAGACTCCTGAGTCCCAGAGGAAGTGCTGATGTGCAAAAGACACCACTTGGACCTTAGGAGAGAGATGGGGCAAGATCATGAATCACTAAGAGCCTCTTCAGTGCTGGCAACCAAGAGACAGCTCCTATGGCCCTAGGAGGCCTCTTGTTGGAGGAGACATGTGCAGGAAAGGCCTGGACTAGCACTACCAGGGGTAGTTTGGGGCTAAGAACATACTTTGCAAATCTCTCCAAAAGGATCAATTGTTAGGAGATTCAGAACCATTACTGTGGAGAAGAATAGTGGGATACTGTGAGAAAGGTGGGGAAGGCAGGGGGTTAGCTCTAGTGAAGGCAGCTCCATTGGGAGACCTTCTCTTAATGCTCTGCAGCCCAAGAGTCAGGGTAGAGAAGTCACCATGGAGAAGGGGAGTAAGGATCAGTGAACCTTCAAGAGCAGAAGATAAACACAGCAATGAAATCAAACAACTATAGATAGGTCTGATTAGAGAAACAGTGGAAGAGTAAGTCAGGCATGTGGTCAAGGATAAGTATGGAGACAGGTGAGGCCAGAGCTGGATGAACCGACTGAGAAAAGAGCTGGGTTAATTCAGCAAAGAGCACAGAATGGGCTTCTTGGGAGAAAGAAGATGGGAGAGGTGGAAGAGAGGTCAGAGAGGAGACACAGTCCTAGGGGGCAATGGAGGTGTACAGTGTATACTTCCGATAGGGATACTGGATACATTTCCTCAAGTTCAAATAAGGCCATATTGATTTGTGGCTGATGTGAATGGAGAGAGAGGACTTGGGAGTTGAAGGAGCTAAGGAATTGTGCATGGTGTAGAGGCAAGGACTCCAGAAGAAGACCCGGATTCAAATTCTGTCTGACATGAGCTTTGAGACAACGAGAAGGTTCTTTCACCTCCAGAGCCTCAGTTTCCTCATCTGCACAGGGGGATGGCATCAACCCCTTTGGGGTTGCCATTAAGCTCACATGAGAAGACACAAGTGAAAGCAGTTCACAAACCCCAAAAATCCCAAAGCAGTGTGTGTGTGTGTGTGTGTGTGCATCTTCATTCTTCATTGCCAAAGAAGACCATGCCATCAGAGAAATAATGACATGACTTGCACTTCTTTTTTCACTCAAATGCCCACTGAATCAGACTCTAATCCAAGGGGTCTCTAGAAACCCAATCTTCCACTAACTAATCCTTCAGCTCCTCATTTAAAAATGTCCAAAATATCTCTACCAACACTGCCTGAAGGAGCTGTTGGAATTTATAAATATAGATCACTTTCATAGAAAGTGTTAGTTTATGCAACAGAGCTGAATCCAAATTCTCTTGTCATCACAGACTCACCCTCTGGTGAACTGACCAGTGACTCTGGGACGGGCACCAAGCCACCATCATGTATGTGAGTGATAGGACAGGGAGGTATGGAGATGCCCCCATTGTCCCCTGGCTGCCTTCCCAGGAGGGAGTTGCAATAGAAAGGCTCCTGCAGACCCACGGAACTCTGCTTTTCCCTGTGCTCCAAAAACGGTGCATTGACTCGGCATCTCCTTCTCCCCTCACTGAGGCCAGGTTTATGCACATAAGCAATAGGAACTGCTATACCTTCCCCCTTCATTTCCCCAGTAGCTCCTGCCTGTGCCCAGTGAAGTGATGGCACTGAGATTACCTGAGATGCTGTCAGCATTCTCATTTCTGTGGCTTTCCAAAGCCTCCCTAGTGACCACATCCAAAAGTGAGTTTAATTAGAACTTGTGACTGTCCAAATTTATCATCTAAGGACTCTGCGGACTCAGACTTCAAGGGTGCCTGGCCCTCTGGCACAAATTTATCCAAGGAAAGATGAGAGAGCTGAGGAGGGGTGAAGGGCAAGGTCACCTCTGACCTGGGGCAAGCAGGTGGGAATTCTGAGGTGGCTTTCAAAAGAGAAGCTGATGGTAGTATCCGTGTGGAGAGAGGGCCTGCCTGAGGTCAAGGCATCCTGAAACAAGAGCCACATGTCCAGAAAGTGACAGAGGCTAGGGGGAAGGACTGTGGAACCATCACTGCCCAACCCTTTAGGGCACACTGCTTCCTAAGACCTCCTACAGCACCCATAGCACCTGGGTTTTCTCCAGGAACACCCCTCCCACTGGGAAACAAAGATACAGACACGCAGAGGAAGTCCGGCCAGGATTCAGGCTCTCCACAGGTGCCCTGCTTGGCCCTTTCCATGTCTCCTGGAGCTTTTTCCTGACAACTCAGGCAGCTTAGCAGTGCTAGGACTTTCTACACTCAGTACAGGCCAGGTTGGTGTCCTCAAAGTCACTGCTAGCAGCTGCTGACTTCCTGCTCCAAGGACATTCATCCTGCCTTCCTGCCCCTTGCAAACCCAGACTATGCCATCGGATGGTGGGAGAATCAGACCATTCTCAGTGGAGAGTGCGGCATGATCATCTCACCCTGGATCCCTTCAGACAGGACCCAGAGAATAGGACTGGAAAAATCTGAATCCCAGCATCCTGGAACTCTGGGGCAAATCCTTCCCAGAGCTTTGTTCGGTTTTCTGCCTTTCCCACCCTGAACTCAACCTACAATGATTTTCTCGTTCAAACTTACTTTAGTCTCCTCGTGCCCTGGGCTAGGCACCGACGGATGGCACCATCCAGGGCGAACACTAAGTCCAATGCCCGGCAGGCTGCGAGGACACGTTTGGGAGGGGCCTGGACCCCAGTCCGCCAGCCTGTCATCCATCTTCTGGCATTTTCATATGTGAGTCAGACTAGGAGCCCACCTGGCAGGGACCGAGCGGTCTCGTGTGGGGGCCCGGGCATGCTGAGCTCACCCTGCCCAGAACCGAGCACCTGGCTAACCCAGGAGCTGAGACGTGCTGTTTGCTGAGGCAGCCAGAACTGGACGGTTCTCTCAAATTGATTGGCTCGGCGCTTTGAGCAGCCCTCGGCGGCCGGTCTTTTCTCCGCCATCAGAGGATGCGCCAGCGCAGGGCTCTGGTGAGCGCCAGGCTGCTGACCTCGTCGAGTAGGATCTCAAAGGGCGAATTCGAAGCCCCCTGCGCTGCTGATGTTTATCCAAGCCTCGGCCGCCTCCAGCTATTGTCTTAACGTCGCCCTCCTTTCCAACCCATTTCCTCTTTTCCTGCTGATGCCACCAAAGAAAAAGCTTTTCTGAAAGTCAGGGAAGCCGGCAACGATGGACGTCTGGCCTGGAGCTCGAAGTGTTCATTAGAGCGCCAATGTCGCGCAGGAAAGTCATTAGGATTCCCACGGAGCGCTGGGATCTGTAGATAAGGTCACTGCCTGCTCTCCCATCCTTCAGAGGCACACCCCGTCACGGGGCTCCAGAGCAGAGAGAGGGGCCCCCTGGCTGGCTGGCTGGCTGGCTGGCCGGGGCACAGGTTGGCCGAGGGCTTTATCTGTGCCTCTGGGCCAGCCATCAGAAGCCGAGAAACACTTAGAAAGCGCCCAGGGTGTACTACGGGGTGGGAAGCGCGATATGACAGGTGCAGAGCTGTCCTCAGGGTCAGTAAGACCTGAGTGCGAGTCCTACCAAGGACATCCACGATGGGCCACCTGGGCTCCCTCAGTGCCCACAGATACCCAAGAGTTACTGACCTGCATTCCTCCACATTTTCCTGTACCAGTGAAATGACAGGTTTGGACAAAAAGAGGAGAGGGAAGGGGAGGGGAGAATGCGAGGAGAAGGGACGGGAGGGGAGAGGAGAGGAATCCAGGATCTCCAGTTATGATTTTAATACGGGCAAGAAATCTGGATTTAGAATAAAATAAAAGCTGGATTTGAATCCCGGCTTTGCCCATAGCTATCTTTGTGTCTTTGGCCACTTCCTCTAGGGCCTCAGTTTCCTGTTCTGTAAGCTGATCATTATGATCCGCTCGAGCAGTAAAATTCTGTGGTTCTCAAACAGTTATCTAAAGACTTAATGTGAAGTGATAACTTGACATGAATTCAAAAGGAAAAACAATCTTAAATCAGAATAAATGTGTCCATTAGCATTCCTCCACTCTGACAGAATGGAGATTAAAAAAGAGAGAGAGAGAGATTTTGGCGCCCCTGGGTATACTTTCTAGCCCTAGAGAGATTCCTAGGTGTCTGAAAGCAAACTGTCATGTTTGGCAGCCAGCATGATCCCCCAATTAACATTTTTATGCCAGAGAAACCAAAGACTTCTAAATTGAGCTATTATCAGATCAGATCTTTCCCTCTCTCCTTTCCCACCCCCCTCTCTTTTTCTCTCCCTCTCACACATGTGGACACACACACATGCACACGCAAACATGTGCACACATACGCACATTCACATAAACAAGTGCACACATGCATACATTTGCACACACATACACACTAACTCTCAGCTCTGGGATGGAACAATCCTTTAACCCTCTAGCACAGAAACCAAGAGTCAGCTGTAAAGAGCAGTGGGAAGCTTTAGACAAATATGGCACTCTCCAAACCAGCCACCCGTGTGTTTTTACAGGCAGCTTGAGTCTTTACAGAAATCTTTCTAGCTGTGGAGTTTATGGCCCAGCTGGAGAGGGAGCCCAGGGCTAACTGCAGTTAGACTCGCTGGAGGGTGACCACTACGCTTACTTAGCTCTTTATGGTTAAAAGGCATTTCTGCCATCTTTGTCCCATCACTCGGAATCTCTCCTCCTTTTCATGGCCAAACTTCTTAAGCAGACCAGCTGCACTTCCTGCTTCTCATTGTCTTCTAAGCTCTCTGCAGTCTGGCTTCTAGACAACTCAAGGAGCTACCTCCAAAGGCACTAGGGATCTCTTATTTGCCAGATCCAATGGCCTTTTCTCAAGACCTCACCCCTGTCAGCTTCTCTGCAGCTTTGGATGCTGTTGTCTCCCCCTCGATAATCCCTTTAGGACATAGCTCTCTCCTGCTTCTCCTTCCACCTGTCTGACCCAAACCAACTGCAGGTGTTCCTCAAGGCTCTGTCCTGGGCCCTCTTCTCCCTCTTTAACTTTGTGATCTCATCAATTCTCATGGATTCAATGATCACCTCTACACAGATGGTTCTCAGGTTTATTTATGCAGATTTATTTATGCATAACATATCTCTTGACCTTGAGGCGTATATCTCTAACATCTCAAAGTGCCTCATAGAAATCTAGACACATGCCCCCAATGTCTCCATCATATCTCTTGTTTGTACAGGTTATTTTGACCATTAAAATGTGAGCTCATTAAGGGCAAAGACTGTCTTTTGCCTTTTTTGTATTTCCAGTGCTTAGTACTATACTTGGCACATAGCAGGCATTTACTAAAGCCTCTTGACTCAACTTGAGTTGACTCACAACAACCCTGAGCCATAGGCAGAGCAAGTATGAATTATGATCCCATTTAGCACACAGGGATGTACTGAGATGAACCCAGATCCTCTGAGGACAAGTTCTATGCTCTTCCTCCTACCCTCACCCTACCTTGACCCCACCTAAGTCCCTACTGGTACCTCCCAGGGTCTTCAGGAAGAGGCTGGGTGACCCTTGTCGGGGATGTTGTGGTGCCAAGAAGATTCTTGTTCACAGACAGGTAGGACTCAGTGCCTCTGAGGTCTTGCTGAGGTGTCCTGGGAGGCCCATCTGCCTTGGAACCTTTCCTCCAGCTAGGAACCCAACTAAGGCAGCTCATCAGAGTCATATGGTGCAGTTCAGAGGGCACTGGCGACCTTGAGGGAGGTCTAGAGCACCTTGAATCATAGCCCAGGCCTGTCAAACCTGTTTCTTCTACTTGCTGTTTGTATGATAATATGCACCCATTTTCTATCTCTAGGCCTCAGTTTCCTCTTCTGTAAATCATAGGGATTAGGTTTAGAGGGCAGCTGAAATCCTTTCTAGCCTAAGGTCTGTAGAGTGATGCTCCTAAGATGCAACCCCTAGAAGTTAATCCTTGAGTCCCAATAGGGTCCCATAGGGACAGAGCACAGTGGGACTGGACTCCAAAACTGGGGGGGGCCACAGGAAGCCTATTACTGCAACTTGAGGTCACTGGCATTATTTGGGGGCCACATCCCTCACTGGATCAGATGAAGCTTGGGGGCCACTGAGACCTTGAGACTTCTTCGGTATCAGCTACTGTTTAGTCATAAATGCCTCATCCTATGTGGGGGAAGTTGGATGACATTTGGAACCTAAGCACAAGACTTGGCATTTGTCTCTAATATACTTCATCTTAACCAAGTCATTCCAGCTGTTGAAGCAAAGTCAGTGGAAATCTTTGCCTGCCCCACCTCCAGCCTAAGGGAGTCTAGTGGCCAGAAGTCCACCTCAGTATGAGTTGGATACAGATGTATGTGTTTGTGTGTCTCTGTGTGTACACACGTATGTGCATCTGTATCTGTGTGTGCATTGTATGTGCACATGTATGTGCACACATGGATAGTCACCACTAGAACCTTAAAGGGGAAATGGTGATATCAGGTGAGTGAGAAGAACATGGAAAGGTCATCAGAGGCCCTGGATTCTCATCTCTAACTGTGTGTTCTTGATCAAATCACTTAACCTCTAGGAGACTCTTTATATACAAAATGGGTGTGTGTTATCAGCCCTGAATCCTGACCAGGTCAGAGTATGTGTGTGTGTGTGTGTGTGTGTGTGTGTGTGTGTGTGTGTGTGTGTGTGTGTGTGTGTGTACATATGTATATTCACATTCAAATGAGGATGTCACATTTATGACAGAGGGAGTGGTGACAATAAGAATGCAATGGTCTCCCTCATCTTCCTGGAGGTGTGTGGGATGGAAAGGAAGCGATCATGCCCACCTGGAGTGCTCCCCTTCATTGCCTCCTGACCTTTAGGCTCCTTGCCCGTCACCTGGCTAAGGGCTGCAGAAATAGCCCCCCAGCATGGGTCCCGCATCAAACCTGCCATCCTGGCATGCTGCACTGCCACCCTCTGTATGGAAAACAAGCCCTCTGGGGATCAGGCAACTATTTGCTCTTAATAAAGTGTCCCTTTGGATTTGTTTTCTGGGATCCTCTGATACTCAGCCATCAGCATGAGAACAAGCCAAGCCATTGGTGCTCAAAGACAGTCAGATCGGGAGCAGGATGAGGGGAGGAGTGAAGAATGCTTAAAAGAGGGACCAGAGCAGAGCTGGTGATAGACACAGGGTGGTCCAGCCCCAGGTCACTCTTTCCCTGGGAAGACAAAGCCTTTTACAAAGTGGAAATCATAGTTACAAGGTCAAAAGATCTGAGCATAGGAAGAGACATGAGAACAGGGTCATCTTGTGCAAAGAGTAGCAAATGGGGATTCAGGAGAGCTGGCCATTAGCACCACCTGGCTCACAAAGCCTGAAAGTGGGGGGTGAGGGGAGAGGGCCTGGGATCTCCCTGGAGAGGAGCTCCCAGGAGAACTCCCTCTCTCGGGGCAGGAGGGCAACTGCCCTGCGACTTAGGGTTCTCTAGGATGAGAATCCCCTTTTATAACAGCAGCAGCAGCATCACACACATGCACACACATATAAATCACAGACTGCCAGGATCCATGGATTGAGAATAGAGTGATGAGCTGTGAGTCCAAGGTGGGACAGGGGACACTCAGGAAGCTCTGAGTCTGCCCTCACACGTCCTTCTCTCTTGGGGCTCCCAGGAGGGGCCATGCCCCTGGATACCTGCTGCCTTCTCCATGATGCTCTCACAGCAGAGGGGCCTTAGCATGTGTCCTGCCCAGTCCCCTCATTTTACATCACTCGCTTCACTACAATGTGTCTTTCATTCCCCGAAGGAGCAGGAGCTTAGTACAGCAGATGGAGGGCAGGACTTTGACCCAGGCAGATGTGAATTCAAATCCTCCCACTGACACACAGGGGCTGTGGGACTCTGAGCAAGTAACTGGGCAGAGGAATCCAGGCCTTCCCACATTCTGGGCTTACTGGGAGCTACTTGGGATCTGGGAAGCCCTCCCTTCTACACTGCCCCCCACGGCCCAACCTCTGAAGTGCTGGCCAAAGATCAGAAGTAGAAGTCTGCTCCGGGTCTGGATTCAGTTCAGCTCTACATCACTTCATCTCCTCCCCTAGTGGTCCTACCCGCTTCAGACCAGGTTTGCCGGGAGGAGGGGGCTCCTTCAAGGTTCTTTAGGCAGCTCTGGTTGTCACTGAACCAATACATTTGATGTGAAATTAATGGATCCCAGAGTCCCTTTTCCGGCAGTTTTCCTGTCCTATCTGGACCCGTCTCCAGCATCATTAACAAACACTTTAGTCAGCCAAGGAGCTGGAGGGGAGAGGGAGCTTTTATAAATTCCATCATCTGCATCCTTTGCAAGAAAAAAAAACTATTTCTGGCTCAGCCCTGAATGCACTGCCTGAAAGCCCTGTCATTACACAGACAAAAGAGACTGGCCAATTTCCTGCTATGGGATGACCTTCTAGCCCAGTTCCAGATCCTAAGATCCTAGATCTAGAGTGAAGGGACTAGCTAGATCAACTCCCTCATTTTACAGATGAGGAAACTGAGACACAGAGAGGTGAAGGGACTTGCCCAGAGTGATACCTGTAGTAAGGGTCAGAGGCAGGATTAGAAGCCAGGTCAACACTCTGACTCCAGACCCAATGTCCTTGCCACCCTGGAAGACACATTTATTCATTCAACACTATGGGACATGGGGAGAAAGTTCGGGGCACAGTGGAGAAAAAATTCAGCAGAACCTGAAGAAATTGGTCTGGCCAAGGCCTTAACTTGGAGATTCCAGGAAGAATGGATTAACCTGAGGAAGGGACTGCAAAGATCTGCTGGGATCTGCTGGAGTGAGGAGACTGGCAACAGAGTCACAAAACTGAATGTGATTACCAAAATGGGATAGCTTTTGGTTCTCTCCATTAAGGATTTATGATCAATCAATACTAATATGACTCCTGTCACGGCCAGACTCATGCCTCATGTCTGCCCTCAGAATCCTGGTGACCCAGTCTCAGAACTCCCAGGCCAGACTTCCCATTCTTGACCGCCCCCCCCCATTCCTTCCCCTCCCTCATGCCTATCTATCTGCATCAGTCTCATGCCTCCCATGCCGCTGCCCCCATCCCTCCCATACCCCTGTCTCCATCTCTCCCATGCCCTTATCTCCATCTTTCCGGTGCCTCTGGCTCATTCTGTTATACTCTGCTCTTGGAATCTCTGGAACCATAGCCTTCCCCTCATATCTCCCCAGCACCTCTCCCCCAAAATTGCCTTTGCATATTTTTATTTAATTTCGTTTCTCTCCAAAAGAATGTAAGCTCTGGAGGGCAGGGGTTGTGTGCACAGTGCCTAGCAAAAAGCAGGTCCTTAGCAAATGCCCATTTTGTGCCCAGTCCCGCATTGGGCCTGAAGGTGAATGAAGGGCAGCTTCCTGTCCTTGAGATAATCTTCATTAAGATGCAGTCTCCAGCTGCCTTCCTCCCTCCCATATGGCAGCCAGTGCCAGCCTCCCAAGCAGAGCTCAGCACCAGAACTGCCGTGTGCCATTGATTTCCCCTGAAACCTGGGCTCTCGAGCCTGTGGATCTGCTTCCTCTAGAGACCCCCAGTGGGGCTGGAGTTACATGATGTGAGTCTTCATGAGCAATGTGATCACCACGATCCTGCTGGGAACTCTGACAATATGACTCTTAGGCCTCCCAGAAGGACCTGGACTTACGGCCTCGCTAGCCGCCTCTCTGCAAGGCATCCTTTCATTTTTCATTGGTTTGGCTCTGTTGGGTGAACTTTATTTGTGATTTCTGGAGACCATGGAATGCCTTTTCCACTCCTAGGAGTCTTGCAATTGAGCAATGTCTTTCATAGAGTCTGGATGGCCACTTGTCAGGAATATTATAGGGGCCAAGGCAATTTATTCAGGTGTGGACTGACCTTGCTGGTTTCTGAGATCTCCTCCTACCCAGGGATGCTGGGATCTTCAAATTCTTGTCTATGTTTCCCCATAGAGGACCAACTTCCCCAGGGAACCCACCCCAGGTTCCCCTCTGTTTCCTTCAGTAAATCAGGGCTATTATTTTATTTTATAGAGATACAGATTTTATACAGACACAGACTCTTCTGGGGTGGGAAGATAAAATCTCCCCACCTGCCCAACCTCACACTCCTGGCCCAGTACTGGGCATGGAGCAGGTGCTTAAGAACAACAGTTCACTGGATTCAGCTGAAATGAATTAAGTTGAGGCTCATGGCCAGTCCAAGCAAAGACTATCCAAATCCAACATGGTAGTCTAGAGTCACTCTGAGCTCCAGCACTTCAGCCTGGTGTTCCGCGGAACTGCATGGACACTGCTGGAGCCCCAGAGTGATGGGGTCTTTGGAACAAAAGCAGAGCAGACATTCAGGAAAGCTCCTCCACTCCCACCCACAAGTCTCCCAGTGCTTCACCAGATTGCTTAGACACACCCATCCTCTGAGTCCTGAACAGGAGAAGAGGCTCATTATTCATTTCTCTCCATCAAGCCTGACAAGCACATCCATCGTCTGCTTCTCCCAGCTGTATCCAGATGTCTTCTGCTATAATTTGGGAAAAGATGCAGACCAACATGCCCTCCCACCACCATTGAGCAAAGCCAAGTGGGCAGGGATCGCTTTGCTTGTCAACAAGGATCACAAGAGGCAGGGAGTACAAGGAGGAAAGAAAATAGAGGGGAGAAAGACAGGAAGATGAAGCAAGAGGATGAAGGAAAGGAATTCAAGGTGATGAAAAGGATGAAATGACATCATGGGTCACCATCATGAGGAATATCATGGGAGATATCCACAAAAGACAACTGGAGGCAATGCTGTCCAGTGAAATCAGAGTCAAAAGACCTAGGTTCAAATCCTACAGTCAAGATGGCAAAAAGGCCAGTAAACAATTCAAAGACAGGGAGGGAGGTGCAGAGCCAAGATGGAAAAATGGAAAGGTGCATGTACTCTAGCTCTTCCCACATAGCCCATAAAATACCTATAAAAACTGACTCTAAACAAATTCTAGAGCAGCAGAAGCCACAAAATGACAGAATGAAAGAGATTTCCAGGCCAAGATAGCCTAGAAAGTTGACAGGAAAGACCTATCACATAGAGCACAGAGTGGAGTGCAGCCCACAGAGCCCAGCCCAGCCTTGGCCATGCAGCACAGCAGGGACAGGACTGGAACAGGCCTCTGGGATGGAATCCTCAGCAACAGCAGCAGTTCTCAGATACCTCTACCCACAAATTCCAAAGATACTTCAAAGGTCAGTGAAAAAGCTTTTTCTCCTGGGTGAGAAGGGAGCAGGGTCCTCCCTTAGCCCTCACCCCAGGCAGTGGTGGCAGTGGCAGCAGCAACAGCTTCCATTTTTGGAGCCCTTGGTCTAAAACTCCTGGGGGAATTGAGCTGCTGATCTGAATCTCAGTCCTAAGTAGTGGTCCAGGAGTGAGGAAGAGTGCTGACTGTTGTGGTGGAGCTGGTGGAGGCTCTGGAAAGGAAATTCTGCTTGCAGATCCTAGACAGAAAAACTTTGCTAGCTTCCAGACCAGAGCACAGGCCAGGAGAGGAGTAAACTCCTCTCCCTTAATTGAGCCACCTTAGAGGAACTGAAAACTTACAGGTCCCCAGAGTATACCTCCTCTTGATAAAGGACTCAAAAGTCAAGTAACCAGCTGGGAAAATGCCCAAGAAAGGGGGGAAAAATAAGACTATAGAAGGTTACTTTCTTGGTGAACAGGTATTTTCTTCCATCCTTTCAGATGAGGAAGAACAATGCCTACCACCAGAGGCCTCCAAAATAATTATGCAATGGTCTCAAGCCATGGAAGAGCTCAAAAAGGATTTTGAAAATCAAGTAAGAGAGGTCGAGGAAAAATTGGGAAGAGAAATGAAAGCAATGAGAGAAAATCATGAAAAGTGAGTCAACCGCTTGCTAAAGGAGACCCCAAAATATGCTGAAGAAAATAACACCTTTAAAAATAGGCTAACTCAATTGGCAAAAAAGGTCCAAAAAGTCAATGAGGAGAAGAATGTTTTAAAAAGCAGAATTACCCAAATGGAAAAGGAAGTTGAAAAGCTCACTGAAGAATTAGAATAGAGCAGATGGAGGCTAATGACTTTATGAGAAACCAAGAAATTACAAAACAAAACCAAAAGAATAAAAAAATGGAAGATAATGTGAAGTATCTCATTGAAAAAACAGCTGACCTGGAAAGTAGATCCAGGAGAGACAATTTAAAAATTATATGACTACCTGAAAGACATGATCAAAAAAAGAACCTAGACATCATACTTCATGAAATTATCAAGGAAAACTGCCCTGATATTCTAGAACCAGAGGGCAAAATAAATATTGAAAG
This sequence comes from Notamacropus eugenii, assembly GCF_028372415.1. Classification (NCBI taxonomy): domain Eukaryota; kingdom Metazoa; phylum Chordata; class Mammalia; order Diprotodontia; family Macropodidae; genus Notamacropus; species Notamacropus eugenii. The sequence continues at coordinate 67,563,397 of NC_092873.1, forward strand.
AATCCACCAAACACCTCCTGAAAGAGACCCGAAAAGAGAAACAACTAGGAATATTGTAGCCAAATTTCAGAGTTCCCAGATCAAGGAGCAAATATTGCAAGCAGACAGAAAGAAACAATTCGAGTATTGTGAAAATGCAGTCAGAATAACACAGGATTTGGCAGCTTCTACATTAAGGGATTGAAGGGCTTAGAATAGGATATTCCAGAAGTCAAAGGAGCTGGGATTGAAACCAAGAATCACCTACTCAGCAAAACTGAATTTAGTACTTCAGAAGAAAAAATGATCATTCAGTCATATAGAGGACTTTCAAGCATTCTTGATGAAAAGACCAGAACTGAATAGAAATTTTGACTTTAAAACACAAGAATCAAGAGAAAAATGAAAAGGTAAACAGGAAAGAGAAATCATAAAGAACTTTCTAAAACTGAACTGTTTACATTCCTACATGGAAAGATAATATTTGTAATTCTTGAGACTTTTCTCAATATTTAAGTAGTTGGAGGGATTACACACACACACACACACACACACACACACACATACATACAGATATACACACAGAGGACACAGGGTGAGTTGAATAAGAAGGGATGATATCTAAAAAAATAAAATTAAGGGGTGAGAGAGGAATATATTGGGAGGAGAAAGGGAGAAATGGAATGGGGCTAATTATCACTCATAAAAGAGGCAAGAAAAAGTTTTTGCAATGGAGGAGGTGAGAGGGAAAAAGTGAAACTTACTCTCTTAACATTTGGCTTTAGGAGGGAATAGCATGCTCACTCAATTTGGTATGAAAATCCATCTTACACTACAGGAAACTGGGGAGAAGGGGACAAGTGGGGTGGAGGGATGATAGAAGAGAGCGCAAATGAGAGAAGGGAATAATTAGAAGTAAACACTTTTGGGGAAAGACAAGGTCAAAAGAGACAATAGAATAATGGGGGGCAGGATAGGATGGAGGGAAACATAGTTAGTCCTACACAACATGATTATTATGTAAGTATTTTGCAAAACTACACATGTATAGCCTATATTGAATTGCTTGTCTTCTCAGTGGGAATGGGTGCAGAGGGAGGAAGGGAGAGAAGATGGAATTCAAAGTATTAGAAACGAATGTTGAGAATTGTTTTTGCATACAACTGGGAAATAAGAAATACAGGTAATGGGGTGTAGAAATCTATCTTGCTCTACAAGAAAAGAGAGAAGATGGAAGGAAGGGAGGGGTATGATAGAAGGGAGCGCATATTGAGGGAAGAGGTAATCAGAATGCAAGGCATTATATGGTGGGAGGAGGGGAGAGATGGAGAGAAAATTTGGAACTCAAAATTTTGTGGAAATGAATGTTGAAAATTAAAAATAAATAAATAAACATTAAAAAAGTAAATAAATAAAATAAAAACTATTGGGTTTTAAAAAGAAGTCCAGGAATTAATTCAATAAGCACAATGTCATCCATAAACCAGATCACCTAGGGACCTTACCAGATGTAAGAAATCTTTCTTCTACCTTCATTCTATACTAAACATCCTCCATAATATTGACAGATATACTTGGTAAGCATGCATCTTCTTTTCTATGTTTTATTTAATATTAAAAATCAGAAAGTGTCCAACAAAATTTTCTCCATTATTAAAATTTCAACACTTGCATTAGAATGATTTTGGTGATGGAAAAACTTTAATATGGAGTTTTTAAGTCAACACCATTTATGAAAGCCTGTTTTTCCCCCACATACCTTTATCAAGGATGTCCTTGGGATATGGGTAAAATATCTTATAAAAAAGATCTGAAATTTAAAGAAATTTAAAAAGAAACAATCCAAAGACAGTTGAAGTAACTAATAAGCCTGAGAAAGAACATCAAAGAAAGCAGGGCACCTTCTCCAAGTGCCTGAAGGCCAGTCTGGAGGAGGAGGCAGCCTGTTCTGGTTGTCCCTAGATCTGCAGAACTGGGAGAAAGGTAGGAAGTCTCTGAATGGATATGGCTTCTTGACAATTAAAGCTGCCTCAAGGTTGGATGAGTCACTTGGGTGGGGGAAGGGCAAGGAGGGCAGGATGCCCTTTCCCTCCCTGGGGGTCTGTGGAAACAAAGAAGGGTGACCACTGCCAGGTCTGTGGTAGAGGCTCACCCTTTCATGGATAGGCAGGACTCAATGTCCTCAAAGGTCCCTCCTGACTTGAGATCACCAATTCTTCATGAGTCTCTGACCATTGTTTCACCAGTGAGCCTCCTGACTGGTGACCCTAACCCTAGGCATCTGGTCACTGCCTTTGTCCAGGACATACTTGAGAGACCAAACTATTTTTTGCCTGAGGCCCAGGATGAGTATTTCAAAATAATCATGTTCAAAACAACTAACCTCCCAGAAGAAATGGAGGCTGGGTCTGAAGTCCCATAGCCAGCCAGGCTAGTAAACCAATAGCCATATGAGGATTCTGGGAGGTAGTCAGCCAGAGAGGGCCCCGAATTCCAGGCTGCAGACAAGGTATCTGGGCTCTGGACTTCAGTTCTTCAAAGGCCAGTCATGGGAGGTTGGTTTCCATGACTTAGAGCTGATGCCCAGATAAGGAAGAATTCCACTCCAGCAGTTACACAGCTCCATTGACTCCAGGTCTGATCCAATCTTGGTTGCTGGGAGCACCAGACCCATTTGGGGCTCAGTGATGCATGCTGATTTATCTGCTGGTAACTAGTAGGAAGATGAGTCCTTCTGGCCTCAAGGTGGTGGTTTGTCTGGTTTCTTTTCTATGGAACATGGGAACTATGCCTCCCACTAGCCCCTCACTCCCCATAATGCCTAACACCTGCTCCACAGAGGCCCTGAATGTCAGCATTGTCAGGGGCCTCGAACACTGCTGGATCACTCAGTCTAATACCTGCAGAGGAATCTTTCTGCAGCACCCAATAAGTGCTCACTCAGCACTTGTTTTTGCCAAGTGGGGCACTTCCTGCTCAAGCAACTCTTAGACTTTGAAACAACTCTAAAGGTCAGGAAGCCTTCCAGCACACTGACACCAAATGTCCTTTCCCAGGAACTTCTCTCCAACTGGTCCACAGAGACCTCTTGAGAGACATTGTCAAAAGACTTGATGAAACAGAATAATCCTACGTTTGGGGCACTTCCTTATGAGCTAGTTTAGTAATCCTGAAAAAAAAAAAGAAAAAAAAAGATCATTAGTCTTTCATGACTCAACAACCAAGACAGGATTCATCCACCCCTCTCCCCCCACCCCAGAAGTTCAACCTGTATCACATAAGAGCTGCCCCGACCTGCGGACACTTAGGAACACCTGCTTCTATCAATTGTTTCCTATTTCTCCTGGTACAGCTTGCTCCCCCATATGTCTGTCATGTCCCCCATCAAACTGTGAGGCTGTTAAGGAAAGGGATTGTCTTTGCCTCTTTGTATCTCCAGTGCTTAAACATGCTGTTTAGTGCATCACAGACACTTATTAAATGTTGATTGATTGTTAAGAAAATGATATTTTGACTGTGGAGCAAAAACAGTGCATCAAAAGCCCTAGAGGAAAAAAGAGGAATTTCTTACTGATTCAGAAACTGTTGAACAAGTTGACCCAAAGCGCAGAACATTTACGTTGCTTTATTGAATATGGAAAAACCGTAGACTAAATTCCTCACTCATGGCTAATTCACTCACTGCAAATATACAAAAACAAGATTCTCTCCTTAAGCTATACCCACCACATGAAAATGTCAAAAACAATTGATATGAAGTGGGACATTTTTCAGGGCAACTGTGTGAGTCCATTAGAGGCCAGTCTTAAATCTATCATCATTTTTCTCAAATAAAATTAAGTATGACTTCCAGACTGAAAAGGGAGTCACGCCAAAGCACTTCGTACTTTTATTTCTTTAAGCTATATGATGCCACAAAAATAAAGGAAAGGCCCCAGCACATGAACAGTTGCTTTATCTCATGAAATCTGTCTCTAATGATCTCAAGATGTGTGAAATTATTGACCTTAACACAAAGAAAGGTAGAGACCAAAGGTTTTGAGTTTGCATTTGGAGATCAAATGAACCAAAGGACAGAGGAAATGTTGATTAAGATCTTGGTCACTCCTGGAAGGCAGTTAAACATATCAAAGATAAGGTTGTGGTGACCAAAGTAAGAGACTTAGGGGCATGATGAAATCAAAGCCAAATGGGAGGGACACAGTCAAAGCATTTGACCCCTCAATGATGCCTTAAGGGAGACCATAATGGATTGAGAAAGGATCTTAATCAAATCCACAAGATCCTAACAAAGCTCGGGGCCCATTGCCCTAAGATAGCTTGATGCACATATTCACACCAGAAGAAGGAAGAACCTCAATGAGTATTATTGGAACAGTTGATGGATAAAGATCAGGACCAGACTTGTGAACACATGAGAGACAAGTCAAAAACCTACCAAGATATTTGCCTTACCAACTAACAAACAGCAATGGTTGTGGTGGCAGGTACATGATAAATGTGTCTAATGTATCCCAAAGTTATTGATTAACCCCAGATGGCGTCTGTGAAATAGCAAAGAGCCAAGAGTAAAATCAATCCCACTATCACCCCACCATAGGTGACATCTGGATGAACTCAGATAATAATATGTGAGTAAAGAAACTTCAAACAAATGGCTGAGTCATGAAATTTGTTTGTGGTCAGGAACCTGGGTTGGAATTCTGACTCTAACTGTGTGACCCTAGGCAAAGTCTTTATTAATGCCTCTGGGCCTTGGTTTCCTCATCTGTAAAATAGCATAATAATATACATAGTACCACACTCTAGAGTGGATCATGAAGAACCCTCTATATCAATTTTGATTGTTTCTGGTGCCTCTGAAATCACAACACGTTGACACTGAGCTACTCTGGGCAACCAGGGAGCTCAGTCCTTTGTGTCATTCAGTCAACTTCATTCTCAGTTCAGGTTCCTGGGGGTGAGGAAGTCCAGCAGTCGAAAGTCCACCTTCCTTGGAGGTCTCCAAGCCAAATTCGGATCAAAGTCAGATTCTTATTCAGGTTTGGGTTCTGTGAGTCTACAAACAATTCCTTCTCTCTCTGGAGCCCATCTACCTAATGGAATGGGCTGTAGTGTCCAAAACTGAAGGAAAGTGAGGCCAGGGCAGTCTCCACAGGCACACAGAGCTCGTTCTAACAGATGATTGTGACCCAGAGCCAGTAAGAGGAAGGAGTCAGCCTTCCTGTGATGCTAGAGGGAAGATGATCCCAGCATTGTCGGGAGGTCTCAGGGCCAGATCTACCTTTGACCTTGAAAGGTCGATTGTCCTGGGGCAGAATATTCAGGAGAGCTTGGAGAAACCTTATAAAACTGTGATCAGTCATGTATACTCCTGATAAAGGGGCATTTTAGAGGGAATAGGTAATGAATTAAAGACTTAGCTGCAGTAAGACATGGTCTGCAGGGTTCCAACATTCCAAGAATTCGATGAACAGAGAAACAGAGAAAAATGCCAAGCTCTGGGATAAAGCAAGTCCCTGGGATGGTGAGGACCTGATTGACACCAGTTCACACTCATCTTATTTGTTTCCTGGAGGGCCTCAGAGGACACCCTCCAGGAAAAATCAGCGTGGAGGGACAGGAAATTGAAGCACCTTTAGAAATCATCAAATAGACCTCAGAAATGATCTGGTCCAATGTCCCTCAGGTGAAGTGACCTGCCTGGAGTCAGGGTTAGTTAGTTAGTACCATAACCTGAATTAGAATCGAGGTACAGAAATGGCCTAGATCATCCAGTGCTCTGAGCACTGAACCACACTGTCTCCTCTGAATCCACCATCTCTAAGCCCAACTTGGCAGACCCAGCATGGGTCTCTTCTGCCTGTGTAATTCCAAGATTTGGGGCTTCTCTATCAAACTAATAAAGACTCATCCAGAAGAAAATTCTGTTCTCCTAATAATAGCACATATTTTTGGAAAGTGCTAAGCTCTATTGCAAGGATGCCAACAGAGCTCTTTGGGGGTCCCATCGGTAATACCTCTAAGTGCATCTCATAGTCTGAACAATAGGCATTGTTATCCACTTGATTTGCCACGTGTAGATAGTTAGCCCAAACTCTTTAGAGAACTCACCACATTGGGTGGACAACCTGGTAGAGAATTTGTGGGAAAACATGTTGGAGAGACTACTCACTTTAGTGAAATTCACTTTTCTAGTTTAGGTTCATGGGGTGCTTTCCCCACAAAAACCCTGAGATATAAGTACTATAGACATCATTATTCCCATTTTACAGATGGGAAAACTGAGCCTTATCAAGGTGAAGTAACTTGCCCAAGGTCACCAAGTGAGTAGGTGGCCAAACTTGGATTCCATCCTAAGTCCTATGATTCTAAGTCCAGGCCCTATAGAAGAGAGGTTGGGTTTGTCCTCCTCAGCCTGAGCGGGATTGCAAAGAGGCAGCTTTGGATTTAACCTAAGCAGAGACTTCTTAATAACTAGATTAAGGCAATATGGAACCAGGCTTCCTGAAGAGCTGGGGCGGAGGGGTGGGGGGCTAGGAGGTAGGGTTACTCCTCCTGGAAGATCTTCAAGGGAAGGTGGGCTGGAGACAGCCTCTTTTCAGCTCAGAGATTCTAGGACTGACCAGAGATCTCCCCAAAAGCTGCTGCAGTGTATGTTGTATCAAAGGAATCAGAGCCTCCAGAGGTATCAATGGTAATTAATTATAAGGCATGAATGTTGGTAGATATTACACACACACACACACACACACACACACACACACACACACACACACACACACAGCTTCCTGTTCTCCTGGAGGAGAATGAGCTTAAAGGAGACATGAAAAAGCTCCTCAAAGAGTTAAAGAGCCCCAGTGTTCAACCACAGAGTGCCCAAAGATGCCAAGTGATTGAAACGGTGATTGAGAATGAAAACATCCCCCCTGGGCTCCAGACACAGGAATGGGCCAGGTAGAAGCCAACATCTGAAGCATCGTTTTTCTCAGATTAAGGGATAGTTTGTTGGCAGCTGAAAACATACCAAAAACCTTCCTTTCTAAAGGGCATCAATAGCAACATTTTCCCAGGCCCGACAGAGATTAAGAGGATGAGGTTCAGCTCACTGCCATCCATCTGGAAAAGGAACAAAACAGTGGTCTCCTTCTGGCATTTCTTTACTGTTGAGAAAAACCAAGGTGGTTAAAGATTAGAAGGAACCAAAACGCAGATGATCACTTCGACTCCACTCCCAGAATTTAGGAAGGAAGGAGGCATTCTCCCAACTATTAGGGGCTCCATCAGCGGTCCCCTGAAGGTCAGTGACTCCTTAGCACTGGGAGGAAACGAAAGGCTGGGCCCAACAGTGAAGTGAACAACATGTCGTCACTGCTCTTTGAAAGAACGAGACCTACCTTAAGTGATGCCAAAGTTGGGGCGTTGCTAGCTGACTCAATAGGCCTGAATCTTTGTGCCCACATGCATGCTCTCACACACATGTGTACACACTCACACATGCATACACACAAAAATATGCTGACACATATACACACATTCACACACTCACTCAAACACACACACATACAGACACACACGCATACACACACGTGTTCACACCCTTACCCAAACATACATACACACATATACACCACATATATATACACATATTCACACACACACATTCAACTAAACACACATACACATGCACACACACATTTATGCACACACAGATACACTTATATGTAAACAAATACAACCTCCCCCCTCCCAGACACACACACACACACACACACTCACACACACACACACACACACACACAGCTACCATTAAAGGAGCCAGGTCCATTTTCTCATCTCTTTTCCAAGCCTGGGCTTAGTCATTACCATGATACAATATTCAGTCTGGTTTTATGGTAGACCTCAGAACTGGAGAAGGAGACCCTAGACCCCAGATCTGAGCCTCTGGACTAGAAGGGGCCTGGCAGCTGTTTCTCAGGGCCATTGTCCAGCATGCCTGATGGTCTGCAGTGGCCAGCCCTTCTGTTCACAGGCTACCAGCTTAGGGCTGATTTTCCTTTGGCTCTCTCTCACTTTTTTCCTCTTAAATCCAGTTGCCTCAGCAAACAAAGCCAATGGGGAAGATCATATCTCTGTTTGCATCAGGAGACTGAACATTTCCCTTCCTTGTTCAACATTTTTCAAATTTCTGGGGCTTGTTTTCAACCCCTTGATGTCCTCTGGGTTTGGGCCAAAAGCAATAAACCCGGTTTGTCCCTTGCAGGGGGTGGAGGAGCGAAGCGGAAGGCTCATTTTTTTGTTAAATTTAGACTCTCTTGGGAAGATTTATCTCCCCTAATGACAACCAAGTGTAGAGGCTGAGGACTGTCTCAGATCCCCTCCCCCCCACATCTCAGGCCCGATAAAGGTCTTTCTGCAACACTGGGTTTTCTGGAGCAATGCCAGCACTCTCTCCCCAAAGTGCTGGAGAAACCACACCAAACAGACACAAACAAAGGCAATCAGACTAGGCATGAATGCAAGGAGACTCAATGGGATGACTGCCCCAGCCTGCAGCCCCACCCCCACTCCTGCCCAGGAGAGGTCTCTAAGCTTGGTCACGTGTCATCAAGCAGAGGCTGGGACACAGCAGGTAACACATTGGGCCAGGCTGGAACCCTTGGGCCAACCCCTTTCTTTTCTGAGCCTCAGTTTCCAATTCTGTAAAAGGAAAGGGATGGGCCAGATGAGCTCTAGGTCCTCTGGCTCTAGTGTATGGTGAGTCTCTCTATGTTTCAGAGAGGCCAGAGTCTTTTTTTTACTGAATTCATCACAAACCATTATTAAGCCCTACTGTGTGTCTAGACACTGAGATAAAAGTCATTTCCATCTGAGTGGTCCAAGACGGCCAGATCTGGGAGGATGGGCTTTGGATTTGGGAAATTGGGAAACTGAGGCCTAGATGGGGACTGGTCACAGCAGAAGGACTTATCCTGAATAGTGACCTTGACTTATCCCAGCCTTCATCTACTTATGTCTCTCCCACCTCTGGGACCATCCACGACATATCTTTCCAGGCACTTGTGACCAGGCTTTCTGCCCATTCTTTTCCGACCTCTCCAGTCCTCAATATCCTTGAGTGGCTCTTTATGCAGGCTGTGCCCACTCACTGTGGGTGTGTCTCGAGGCTGTGGCCAAAGCCCTTTGCTTTTCTCTATCCCTCCATGGGGCCTGTTTTCACCTCTGTGCAGATGATTCTCAGATCTATTTATCCAGCCGTGGCTCAACCAAGTGTAGTACCTGGACAGATAGGACAGATGGTCCTGCAGTCCTAGAGGGCTCACCTCCTCCCAAAGCATCCTGTCCCACTTTCTTCACAATCTCTATTGGTAAGGAAATACTTGCTTCTCCTGAAGTCTTAGACCCACCATCCCCTGCCAGCACCACAGACTTGCCTGAATGCAATTTGCATCCAAGGCCCTTTACCAATTTCCCCAATGACTTTTAATCATTCCCTGCTGGAGACATTCCTGCGCATCTTGGGTGAACAGCTGAAGCTTTATGGCAGGATGAGGATTCCTACCCTGGGCAGTGAGCCCTGCATCACCTTCATCTTAGGGAGGCCATACTTAGGGGCCTAAGGCATGTGTCTGACTGTGATATTCCCCTGCTCAAAGGCAGGAGTGACTCCCCATCCCCTTTGGGCATCATCTGTTTAGAAAGGATGAGATCACTGTCAGAAAAGGGTGAAGAAAAGGGGCATAGCACTGAGCCTTGGGAGATGTAAGAAGTGGGCACTGATCTGAGAAGGAACCTCTTGGGGCAGGCAGGAGAGCCGGCAGGGAGCAGCGACGTTAGTTCCAAAAGCCAAAATCTTAATCCTGGTGTCTAAAGCCCTTCACAATGAGTCCCATCCTATCTCCCCAGATTTACTTGAACTCGCACTGGCTAACTTACTGTTCCCCAGACTCAATGTGCCATCTCCCATCTCCATGCATTGACATGAGCCTCAGGGGACAAGAGGGTCATTATGGTTTGCTGATTAGGTCAGACTTGGGCTTTTGGATTTATTGAAGAGGGGGAGGTGGTCTGCTCCAACCTTTGGTGGCCACATGTGGAGGATGAATGGGAGCGAGGTGAGAAGGACCAACTCCCCACCTTGGTGCAGCAAAATCTGCATGGTCCCATCTCCCCAACCTTTCCAGGCTAACTTCACAAGGCTCCTTCTCCTGCACTAAGGCCAGATTCCAGTCAAATCATGCTATTGACTGTTCACAGAAAGCTGTCTGCTCTTTCTTGTTACCACATCTTTTCATAAGCTGTACCCTCCACCTGGAATGTCTTCCCCACACCCTGCCCGCCCCCTTTCCACTTTTTGGAAGATTTAATTGCCTTAAGACTCATCTCAGGTGCCATTTCATTAAAAAAAAAATTGTTGATCCCCTCCCACCTCCTCCTCCCTTAATTATTAGTTACCCTTCTCAGATTACCTCATATTTATGAATCTGTATAAATGTTGTGTCCCCCTGCCCTGCCCTGCCCTCCCCAGCGCAATGTAACCTCCTTGAGAGTTGCTTTTATCTCTGACCTATCAGTACATGATAGGTACACAGTAGATATTTACTAAATGAGTTTTGTTGGATTCTTTGTGTGGCCCCTCAGTCCTTCATCCCCAATCCAAGGCTCCCCAGAATGCTAGGAACAGACAAGAATGATTCACCTCTTCCTTCTCTTGCTGCTTTCCCCATGCAGAAATAAACAGAACCCTAGAAATCATTTGACACACCAACCACATACAGTCAGTCACCCTGAGCTCAGAGGGAAACACGGAAAAAACTCTAAAATTCATGAGGAAGCCACAAATGTGGTGCATGACCTTAACAAAGTGCTTTCCTTTCTCAGGCCCTCAGTTTCCCTCTCTGTACAATATAGACTCTCTGGCATCCCTCCTACATGCAAAGATGTCCTGGTTTCAAACCCAACTCCTCAAGTTTCCCCTTCTCCTCTCCTGCCTGGGATGACCTCAGCCCAAGATCTGCTGCCATAGGAACAAACCCCATAGAAAGAACCACAAGAGGAAAGGAATGAGCATGGTCCAGTTCGTATTCAGTCAAGCTCCCAGTGGGGAGGCCCCCCCCCAACTCCCACCAGGAAACCTTCATCTTCTGGGGGACTAGTAGATGATCCATGGTGCAACCAACAGCCACCGCCCATGACAAATGACTAAGTCACCACTGAGCTTGACTGTCCTCACAGCCCCTCCAGTTTGCACCAGTCAATGGCCAATGGCAGTCCTGTACCTTAGCCCTGGCAGCCAGTTCTGGGTCTGGGGGCCCAGAGAAAAAGTGGCACCAACACAGAGGCAGAGCTTTCTAGGGTGAGCTTTCAAAGACCCTGTGTGGTCCTACAGGCATTATCCCCCTTTGTTAGATGGGGACACTGAGGCTCAGAGAAAGACTTTTCACAGCTAATGCTGCCTCTATTTATGAAGCCTGTATTCTGTGCTAGGTGTAAACCCTTCCCTGTGTTTAGAGAACTTGCATGATTTCAGGAGAGACACACACATGCAGACAAGAAAGTACAGAATCTACACAGCCATTTTGGGGGGTGGGGCCATCAGCAGCCAATCAGCAAGCATTTGTGAAGTCCCTACCATATACCAGGTGCTATACTGGGTCCTGGGGATATAAGAGCAAAGGGGTCATTGAGGAGCTTGGGATCCGATGCACCATGCACACACAAATCCATACAGAACAGGGGATGGTCCCAGATAAAGGGGTCAAGGACAATTGGAGGGCAAGGATATTTGAAGTTGGAGGGAGTGGGGAAGGGAGGGAGCAAAGGAAGGCTTCATGGAAGAAGGGGCTCCTGAGGAGACCAGAACGAAGACACAGGTAGCATTTCTCTTTATCACTTTAATTATGTATCTGTGGACTTAAATACTTTGGAGCATTTTGTCCCACATTTCCACTGTGACTGTGCTATGTCTGCATCTTCCAACTCTAGCTTTTGGAAGAGGTATGTCTCTTGCTTCCTTTGTATTCATCCCCAGAAATGGACTCAGTGCTCTGCATGCAGTAGGCACTTTAAAAATAATTCATCATGGTAGCAAAGACCTATTTGGGCTATGTGTAGACACCCACTTGGTCTAGCTGAGAGTGCTATGTATTTCTCCAAAAGACCCTGTAGTACATGTTTGTAGGATGTTGTATTTAGGAGGAAAAGAATAAGGGAATCTTCCACCTTTTTCAATGTATGCTGTAAAGCAAGTCTGGTTTCTCATTAGAAAACTTTTTCGGGGGAAATCACTTGTTTTCATGAGCCATCAGTCATTTGGACAAATGGGCACTTGGCCGCCTCATACTGAGTCTTCATGGTGGAGATACCCTACTCAAAGCCCTGACATAGCCACTGAATCACACCAAGGTCAACCATCTTTGGGATGTGGGTCCTTCCTTGGTGATCCCAGGAGCCATAACTCAGCAAACTGTCTTCAAGAGTTGCTGTGGCCAAGAAATCCACAGCCCCCCCCCCCCGCCCCCCAGGCATTAATGCTTCCTCACCACGGTTACTTTGCGCTTTTGTATCCCTAGCTCATGACAGAGTACCTACACACAGTAGGTGCTTAATAAACGCTCATTGACTGATCTGCTTTCCGTATGTTTTCTTCAAATCCACCTACATGCATGTTGGTAGAAGGTAATTTCCTTAAGGACAAGTGCTGCCTCCTTTTGGCAATAGACCTAGACCTAGCCCAATGATTGGCATGCAGTAGGAGTTTAATAAATGTATATAGGTAGATTCATGAATTATCACTGGTTACCTGTGTGACCTTGGCTAAGATCTCATTTGTCTATAAAGTGAAGGTGTGGGATTAGATCAGGGCTTCTTAACCTGGGTCATGGGTAGATTTGTAATGGTGGAAAATGTACACCTTTATTTTCATTAGTTTCTAACTAAAATTTAGTATTTCCTTCAATTATTTAAAAAGATGATTTTGAGAAATGGGAAGTGGTCCCTCCCACAGACTTCCCCAGAAAGCTAACCTGAGGGGTCCATTGTGCACACACACACACACGCGCGCACACATACACACACACACACACACACACACACACACACACACACTTCTTGCCACACTTCTAGTACCTACTTGACTTTACTGAACTAATGATAATATAGTCAATACACAGTTTTGAACCCTGTGGTCTCAGATGCAGATCCTGGCAGACCTAAGGCCTCATCTGGTGTGAGCTCAGCAACCCTTTTCTTTCCTTACTCCCTTTGTGATTTTCCATCTCCTTCCACCCACCTCACCCATCTCTACCCTGGGAAGTATCACAAACCCTCCTAAAGACCAAACACAGATGCTGGAGAACTCTTGGTTCAGAGACTCACAACTGGGTCTCTCAGAGACTCAAACCTCAGGCTTCTACTAAAAAAATATTGAGTATTGGTTCAGGAGAGACCTTCCTTTCATTAAAACCTCTCTTGACTTCGCTTCCATCAATAAAATTATTTATTATGGATTCATTCCTCCCATCATTCTGAAAGAAAAAGCAGAAGGCAGGCCTTTGGCAAAATATCTCATCCCCCATCCCTTTTCAAAAACGCAAAGAACACAAAAGGATTCAGATGCAGAAGATCAAGCTGGCCTGGGGGATGGTGAGTTCTGACACAGCAGAATGAGCAATGAAAGAAAAATGGAGCTCTTCCCTAGAGACATAGCAGAGACAGAAGCTGAGGGCGCAAGAGGCTAAAGTCTTGGCCTGAGTCAGGGGACAGTGGCTGCCTGTGTGGCCTTGGGCAGTTTCTGGAGGCTCAACTTCATCCAACTCAAGACCAAGCAAAGCCATGCACGCTGGATTGAATTGAACTGCTGGGCTTAGAATTGCCTTGGAAGATGAGTGCCACTCCTGCTTTGGCATAGACTTCCTGCAACATCTTTGACATGCTCCCTCAAGCCTCAGTTTCCCCAGCTCTAAGATTCAACAGGTAATACAGAACAAAGAACCAAAACTCTGATTTCACAGAATTCAGGATTTTAGAGTTGGAAAGGCTGTTCAAGGTCTCTAGTCCAACCCATACCTGACCAAGAGTCCCCTGAAAACCTTCCTGCTGAGTGACCATCCATCTGGTGTTGGAGGTCTCCAAGGTGGGGGAGCTCACCACCTCCCAACATAACCTACTCCACTTGGCGATAAGTGCTGACTGGTAGGAAATTTCCCCTTAAATCAAGTCTAAATCTGCCTTCTCAAATACAATTGAAGCTTTTTCTTCTAGAAGAGTTTGTTCTCATTTCCAGATGTAACCACATCCCCTCATCCAGGCAGGGAAAAATTCCCTCCAAGGTCAAATGGATCATTGAGCGCGGTGTATGTTACATGAACAGAAAGGAAAAACCACTATCCCTGACCAAAAACAGGGGATAGGGTGAGGGAGAGGCTTTCTCTAAAGCTTGTCTTCTAGGACTCCAAATGTTTATGCTGCCAATTCCAATAAGAAAAGCATGGCCCTAGAGTCATGACCCCAGGGTTCTCAGTGGGACACTGGCTGAGTCCATCCACCTATGCCATTCCAACATTATCAAGGGTCTGCCATATGCAAGACTTGCCAGGTGTGGAAAATATCAGGACAAAATGAAAAATTTTCACTTCTGTGTTGCCTAAATATTGCTACTGGCACAAACATGAGCCCCCATCAGTGTGGTTCAGCACAAAGAACATAGAACTTAGAGTCAGAGAACCTGATTGTTCATGACCAGTGGGATTTTGGGAGAGTCACTCCATCTCTCTACACTTTCATTTCCTCTTCTGTTAAATGAAGGTGTTGGATCAGATCCATCTGAAGTCCGATTGCTCTAGAGCCAGGATGCTAAATCACAGAAATTTGGGCCTCAGGCTCCCATATATAATGCCAAGGAAAGAATCTCATTGTGCAGAAAAAATCTGGTCCATGACCCCCTAGCACCAGGAAAAGCCTAGAGAATGAAACATTGACTGGAAAAATGGCATTCCATTGAGAAAACACACCTTGGGACTATAATGGATGTGGTCCAATGACCAAAATCAGTCAGTGAGTCAATAAACATTTATCAATGATGCATTTCTATGCAGATGATTCTCAGACCCTCCCTTCCTGCCCTAACTTCTCTGCTGATCTCAATCTTGCATTTCTAACTGCCTTTCCCACATATTGAACTGAATTCCAGACTCAACATGTTCCAAACAGAATCATGCACTTCCCCCTAAGCCCTCCCCCTCCTATTTTCCCTATTACTGTAGAGGGAAATACCCTCCTCTGAAGCCTGCAGCCTCTCAAGGTAGAAATCATCCTTGATTTCTCACTGTCTCTCACCTCCCATACCCAGGCTGCTGTGAGGCCTGACTGCGATGCCTCCTCTAACACTGTCCCTACCCTGCTGGCAGTGCAGATGGTCATTGCTGCATGCCTGGATTATTGACCTGCCTGATGGAGGCCCCACATGCCTCAGGCTGTCCCCACTCAGATCCATCCTCCAAGAAGTCACGGAAGATATTTTCCTAAAGCTCGGATCTGATCATGTCAGTGCACACACTCACACTCAATAACCTCCAGTGGTTCCTCATCCCCTCCAGGATCAAATACAAAACTCTTCACGCAGCATTCCAAGCCTTTCATGAGCCAACCGCCCCTCCCCCCCACCTTTCCGGTCTCCTTAGACCTGACTCTCTAACATGTACACTTAGGTCCAGTGACCCCGGGTCCCCTTCTGTTCCGTGAGCAAGACCCTCCCTCTCTTGGCTCTGGGCACTTTCTCTGTCTGTCCTCCATGCTTAGAATACTCTCTCCTTCACCCCGACTACTGAGTTCTTTGACTTCCTGAAAGTTCCAACTAAGATCCCATCTTTTACCAGAAGTCTTCCCCCAGCCCTCCTAATGCCGGGCCTTCCCTCTGTCCAACATTTCCTATTTATCCTGCATGTATCTTGCTCTGTATGTGTTTGGTTGCATGCGGTGACCCCCATCAAGCACAGGGTCTGTCTTTTGTCTCCTTTTGTATCCCAGGCATGTAGCACATTGCCTGGTATACAGTAGGTGATTAATAAATGTTTGGTGATTGATTGAGTGCCTAATATGCACCAGGCACTGTACTAAGCCCTGGAGATACAAAGAAAAAAAAACTGGTACTTGCCCTCAAGGATCTCCCGGTCTAATGGGGAGACCACATACAAACAACTTGGTATAAACAAGGCCCAAACAAGATGAATCAGGACAGTTTCAATTTGACAGTGGGGCAGGCTTCTTGTCAGAGTACAAGTAGGGAAGACACACATCAGCCCACAGGAGGAAGTCTGTGAGGTCCCAGAGGGACATTTGGATATTATTCAGAACTGCAACCTCAAAGGCCTAAGATTCTCTTCTGGTGCCTCGCACATGCCTGGCACAGAGGAGCAGCCCAAAAATTCAATTCAACAATGTTTCTTAAGCACTTACTACATGCTGGGCATACAAAGACTGAAAGGAAATATGTTCCCCCATAATGGAGCTTACCTCCTCATGGGAAGGAGACTACACATCAGAAGATAAGGGCAAACCACATACAAAATGCAAACAGAGTGACTTTGGAGAGAAGCTGCTACAACTGGAGCCATCAGGGGAGATCTCCCAGAGGAGGTGCCCCATGAGCTGAGCCTTGCAGGAAGCCAGAGGTACCATGTTTGTTGAGCTGATCTGCCAGCAGGAGGGGTCTGCAGATCAAGAATTGCCCTTAGAATCTCCATTTCCTGCAAGAGTATAAACTTAATATGAGATCTTAGATATTCTTTTTTCAGTCTCACTTTCCCCAGCTCTAAAATTCACTAATTTGATGCAAAATAAGGTTTTATTAGAAACACAAGCACACATGTGCTATGGGAGGTGGCCTGAGACACCACCATTTGGTCCAAAATCTTCATTTTACTGAGGAAGAAACTGAGACCCAGGAACTTGCACAAATTCATGCAGTTCATTGGTGGAAGACCCAGGTTGTCATCTAGTCCAAACTCCTAATTTTATAGATAAGGAAACTGAGTCTCAGAGATAAGATGACTTGCCCAGAGTCAACACAGGTAGTGACAGGGTTGGAATCTGAATGTCTAGCCCTTGTCCCATGATCGTGTATCTTCTCAAACCCAAGGCTCCTGAAAGCCCATGTATTGAAGGGTGCTGGCAACTTAGGTAGGGCCCAAACTGTAAAGATTCTCAGAGGGCTTCTCTCCAGAGACATTTCATGTAGAACTTGGGACCAGATTCCCTCACTGCCCCGTCCCAGCTCCCAGGCATCCTCTATCACTGCCCTGAGCTTCTACCAGAGAAGAAAACCCTCTGAAAAGAGAGGCTGAACTCTGCCCTCCCATGTCCAACTAGGATGCCTAGGAGGACTGTTTGACACATGGCTCCATTTTCTAATTTAGCCCTTTTCTCCAAAAGCTTTGCATCAGGGGAGGAAAAGCCAATCCCAAACAGTGTGTGTGTATGTGTGTGTGTGTGTGTATGTGTGTGTGTGTGTGTGTGTGTGTGTGTGTGTGTGTGTGTTTGGCAGGGGCTAGAGATGGTGAGTGCTGATGGCTAGGCAGTGGTCTGCAGGTAAGCAGAGTAGCCCAGGGGGAAGCCAAAGCCACCATATTTCTCTGTAATTACAGTCCCTGATTTGGAAATTAAGGGCTAAAGAGCCTGCATGATCCAGAAGGGAGGGGTGAATCATAGGTTAGGGCTTCAAAAGATGATTAAAACCCCAAACTTCCTTTTGTTCTATCCCAGGAGATCTGAGTGAGAATAACCAATGAAAAGTCCTTTGGAAGATCATATGAGTATGAAGATGAGGATGGCCAGGTCTTGCCTCCCCTCCCCTAGAAGTGCATACATTACCAATAAGCCCTCAGTAAAAAGGATGTCAGGAGACCAGGCCCACCCCTCCTAGCCAAGCCTAGAAGAGGGAGTCCATGCAACCAGGAACATGGTGCCCCTGATGCTAGGAGAGGTAGGCTGGTGACCAAGTACATGCACAGAATGGGAATCATGGCTTTGGGCCTTTCTTGTGTGAGGCATCTCCTTTCTCTGACCCTCTGTTTCCTCTCCTATAAATAAGGGTGTTGAACAAGATGGCCCCTGGGTTCCTTCTGATCTAGATCAGTTCTCCTGCTATACTAGCATTCAGCAACATCTCACATTTTCATTCTTGCTACCCAAGTCACTTGTAGATCAGAACTTTCCTAATGCTACATTCCCTGGACAATCTCCCTCAGTCCTGGAGATGTTTCATGAAGATTCCAAGCCCAAGAGAAAGTCCCTGTAGATGGTGAGGAGGTCCTCTTAAAGCTACTGTTTGATGGCATTGCCCAGTTCCATAATCTGAGCTTCACAGAACCCCGGGAGAACCTTGGTATTGAAAGCATAGGTTTCATGTCAGGAAGCAACAGGAAGGAAGAGCCTCACAATTTCCCAAATGCAACACAAGTCACTGCTTAGGGCCCTTAGGGCAGGCAGTTCATAGACTAGTCATCAAGGCTTGGGGCAACACCCTCAGTTCAAAGTCATGGAGCTAGAGGAGGACAGTCAAAGGGGTAGAAGAAGAATTGAGAGACACCAGTCATGAAAGCCAAGAGAGGAGCCATGAGAACATGGTGGTCCAATGTTCCCAGTGCTGCAGAAAGGTCAAGAAGAAGGGTCAAGAAAAGGCCACTGACATGGACTGCTGGAGGTGCATTAATGGTGCCCCTTGTCTTCTCATTTGTATTATTTCCTCCAGGGCAGCATTGACTTTCATTCTTGCTCTAACAAGTGGGTGGTGGGAACTGATTCAGAAATGCCTTCCCCACAAGGTATGAGTGCTAGCTTCCTGTTGGTTATATTTGGGGTCACTATGTCCAGCCCCCTCCTACTCCTTTCAAAGTCATAATCCACAGCCAAGAGGCCTCTATGGATGCAACAAGCCTTTGGTCTCTCATCCCTGAACTGTGTCTGCCAACATTTCACCATCTCTCCCTCTGTCCACCTTCTCACTCCAAGAAAGTAAATCTCCAAGTGAAAGCTGCCTTAACTTGAAGGGCCTCACCAAGATTTTCTGGACTTTCTCTGCCTTCTCATCCTCCACAGCAGACAAGGCACAAGCTGTCCCAAGTTTCACTGAACTCTTCTTGCAAATTCTTCTCATGAGCTCTGCAGTGTCAGGTAACCAAAGGGGCATGACATGATGCTGCCTGGTGGCTTTGACTGGGGCTGGGAGGAGGAAAGAAGAGAGAGAGGGGATCACCATTAAAATGAACTCCACCAACTCCTTCATGTTCCTGACCAGAAAAGACCTAGCAGCCAGCCATCCCTTTAGATGTGCCTTCCTTGTATCTTCTGGGCTAGAGGAAACAAGGATGTCCCGATTGATCCGACTCATTGTTCATTGGTCACTGGACAAGGACCTCACACTGAGTATGACAACAATTGAGTGAATATTGAAAAATGGCCCGAAGATTGTTAATTCTCGGGATTTTCTGCCCCAATCACCACAGAAGTGGAAGAGAGTCACATTGGACTGGGGCCTTTTCCTGTTATTTATTTGTTTGTCAAAAAGGAAGATTTAAGTTTGACGTGAGGAGGAAAGTTCTTGATTTCAAGAATCATCCATTCTACTGGAGGAAGACTATGGAAGACCATGCCACATTCCACCATATCTTCAAAATGGATATGAGCATCAATATTGAATATTTTTAAAAATCAAATGTTAAATGTCACACCATAAAAAATTGGAAGATAAGTCAATTCTATAACTCACTGCTCTGGGCATGAGACATATTCTTACCCAAACAAAGGACAGAGGCAATTTAAAAAGATAAAATAGGCAACTTTAATTTTATGAAATTCAAAAACTTTGGTACAAAGAAAATTAATTTGTCTAGAATGAAAATAGAAGTGTTTTGTTGAGGGAAGAAAATGTACCAAATTTCTTACAGAAGGGTTAGGTGTTCAAGAAATATAGACAACTAACATGATAGACAACTAAATAAGTAAGACAAAAAGTCACCATTAAATGATATGAACAAATAATTCCCAGAGGAATTGCAAACTACAAACAATCACATGAAGGAATGCTCCAAATATCTGACAATGAGATTGCCTGTGCTACTTACTAAGCAGATTGTTGAACACACTTATGTCCATGCTTCCATCTTTCACAGAATCTTGTATGATCTTAATGTTTGCTTGGGTGATGCTTTGTTGACGATAGCCTTTCACGGGGCATTTTGATCCACTGGAACAAATGCTTCTTGGTTTATTTGGTTTTTTATTATCAACAGTCAGCCCAGTAAGACTTTGTATCCTCTACAATTAAGCAACTGAGGAACTACTTTGTATAAAATCATCCCTGAAAGTATGCCTGTACCCTTTTCAGATATTCAGTAAGGATACTTTCTATATATGTTCTCCTAAAGATTCTGAGGAATACATACACACACAGTATCTATCTATCTGTATTTATCTCTATATCTACCTATATTGATAATTGACATTGATATAGACATATATGATATCCTATACAATCTCTGTCCCTTCTTTGGGAATCTTCCTCTCTTTGAGATAATTTGAAAACTGGTATTGGGCACCTTTGAATGGTATCACTTACAGTATTGATTTTTTTGTCAGGTCCAGGTCAGATCCAGTGACTCTTCTCAATGTCATCTTGCCTAGCTACTCCTTAATAGTACACTGGAAACTGAGGTCCACAATGAAGAATCACAGAATATCAGACCTGGAAGAGACCTCAGTGACCATCTAGTCAACCCATACCCAAACAAGGGTTCTTGTTCTGCTACAGCCCAACAAGCAGTCAGCCAGTCTCTGCTTAGTGACCTCCAGTGATGGGGAACTCACCACCTCTTAAGGCAGCTCATTCCATTTTTGAACAACTCTTATTGTCTCTTTGCCACTTTTAACCCATGACTCCTGGTTCCTCCCTCTGGGGCTGAGCAGTTCACATGACAACCCTTTAAGCACTTGAAGACAATTCCCACGCCCATGGATTTTCTCTTCCCAGGCTATGATGTCTTGGTCCTTAAAACTATTGTCAGTGAGAGACAGTGTGAGGTCATGACAAGAGCACTAACTTTTGATCAACAAGAGGCACAAATTCAAATCCCTAAGCCTCTCAGGCTGGTCATGTGACTTTGGCAAATTTGACTTTCCTCTGAGTCTCACCTCCCTCATTTATGAGTACCTTAGCGCTCCCTGCCCCAAGGGGTGACTTAGGGAATTCAGTTCATTTCGACTAGGACTTTAAAGTCCTTCATAAATGAGAGTTACTCCTAGGCTGGCTTGTTAAGTGGGCATTTTGATGACTGTGGTGATAGGATCACAGCTGACCCTGACTGGGTGGCTTGAGGTCTTCCTTTGCAGAGTCAGAGGGAGGTCACCTTTTGGGACGAGTATCACAAGTGTAATTATTCTCATTTATTCATTAAGACCAGAGCAGAGTTATTGATATAGAGAACTCCCAGTAAAGAAACCCCCTCTACTGGTGCAGGTAGCACCACCTGGGGAACTAAAAAGGGTCTCACAGCCAAGGTGTCTCCGAGGTGCAGCCTGAACCCTGCCTCTCATCTCCACCTTATAGATTAGAAGACTGAGGCTAAATGACTTGTCTGACTATAGAAGCAGGGCATTAATGAGCAATGCCTTTGGAGTAGCAGCATCCCCTGTTCCGGACCGACCCAGGACCTAGGCAGGCTCTTTCTGATCTTCAACTCTTCTCATCCAGCCCATTCCCCCGCCTCCACCCCCACTCCAAGCTAGGCACAATTGCTTCCCTTTGATTTCAATTAAGGAGAAAGTATGCTCCCTGAGTATCCACCCCAAATATTCACACAGACTCTCTGTGCCCAACCTGTGGTAGCGCATTCCAAGCTCATGTTGGTCCGATCAGCCACAGTCGGACATACTGAAACTTCACTTTATGATGTAACAGCATTTTGGTCCTCTTCAAGAATGAAGGACAACGACCAACCAACCAGGGGCATTTAGCACCTCACCTGGCGCCTGACACCACAAGCATGGAGCTCCGTCAAGAGCTCTACTGCAGAACATCTCTTCAGAGCACATTCCTGTCCCTAACCTTAACCCTCACTGCTTCCTACCCTAAGAGAAGCAAATCTGGACTTTGCAGGAACACCCAGAATCCCTCCTCCACCTGTGGGTGGCCTGGATCCTGTCACCTGGGGAGACCCTGGTCCCAGTGGCCAAAGTGGAAGACAAGGAATAAGCATTCGCTAACTGCCTACTATGTGCCGCGCACTGTTCTAAGTGCTCTAGAAATATTATCTCAGGTCAGCACTTTCAAGGCCTGGAGGCTGGAGAGAAGCTGATGAGCAGATGCCAGCCCTGGTGGGGCTCACCCAAGAGCAGGCCTTTTGGGGAGCTCACAGAGTTCCCAGCCACTCCAAAGTAGTGACGCAACCACTTCAAGGGGACGCTGAAGGCCCAGATACTGTTGCCAGGCTTCAGGGAGCAAGGGGGAGGGACAAGTGCCCTGACAATGGGCCACAGGGCACTGCCAGTTCCTGGCCCTCTCCAGGCAGCTGCTGACACAGAAGGTTTTCACTAGTCTGGGGGGAGGGTCCAAACCCACTTCCCAGCTCTGTGGCCCCAGCCCAGCACCTTGGGAGGGCCGCTTTCTCTCCTTTCCCAAACTGGAAGCACTGAGAGCATTTCAAAGTGTCTTTGTTTATTCCTTAGGAGTTTCCCTGGTCTCAACCAGATTCTCCAAGTCCCTGAGGCACTTGCTCATTTTCCTTTTGCTTTCTGAGGGTATCTGAGTCCTTCCTTCCCCAGGCTTGGGTGGATGTAGGTCATGACTGAAATGCCTCATCCCCAGCTTCTTTTCTGTAGTCGTAGTAATGACAACTTTGGCTGCAAAGGGAATAAAGATCTATGAAAGTGCTGGATCTGAGGAGAGGGGATTGCCCCTCTGGTGGCTATTGGGCCCCAGATGGAAGCCCCTCATCCCTGCTCCCATCACTGACTCGAGGCAGCTCCAGAGAATTAAATATTCCCCTTTGCCCATTCTCATGATGGACTTGGAGTTGGAGAGAACTCCAGGAGCCTAATAAAGGACAGAGGCAGGATTTGAACGCAATCCTTCCTGGCTCTGTGTTACTAGTAACACCAGATATCACCCCAACTTTCACTGATAAGAGCTTTAATTAACATCTGCAAAATGCCTTGCTGGAATCACCTGACTAGACCCTGGCAACAATCCTTAGGATTGCAACTGGAATAAGTCTCAGAGGCGATCAGGGCTACTGCCCCCAGTGAAGAAACTGAGACTCATGGAATTAAGGGACTTGGATCACAGGATCCTAGCTCTAGAGCTGGAATGGGCTTCAGCTCCCTCACATCACAGAGAGGGAAACCGAGGCCCAAGGAGGTGACATTGCATGGCCCATGTCACAACTAGCTAGTGGAAAAAATGGAACCCAGAGTAGGGAATTGGAAGGGTCTTCTGACATCAGCTAGGCGAGCCAAAGCTCACGTCTCAGATAAGTAACTGAGGCTCAAAGAAGGGAGTGACTTGTGAGAGGTCATCTAGGTCTTAAGTAGCAGTCAGGATTTGAATTCAGGTCCTCTGACTGGAGTCAATACTCAGCTTATTAGCCCTGATGTACAAATGAGACCCAGAAAGGTGGTAGAGTTGGCCAAGGTTCCATTACTAGGAAGCATCATGCCTACTACCTTCTAGCAACAGTAGCAAAGCTCTGCCCACTGGGTCACCCTTCCCAGGGAGGGCTGGGAATGCAGAGGAGGTGGGCTGGCCCTGCTGAAAGACAGATGGTCTTCCCTCAGAGGAGGAGCTCCTTGTCTGGGATCCCAGCTTATCCAGTGTGCACTTCAGAGAAGGCTGGGGCGTTAAAGCTGACATTCCTGCCCCAGGACTCTTGCTCACAACCCTTCCATGCAAGCCTGGCTCCATTTCCCCTAGGCAGTCCCTCCTCCCCTCTGACTCTGGCATAGGGATCATCCAGGGCTGAAGGAAGCATTTCAGAGCCCCTGGACTGAGTGGCATGTTCGGGGTGGGGGGGGGGCAGTGGAGGTGAAGACCAAAAGGAGTTCTGTCTTTCCTGCTCCTTGACAGTGAGTGAGTCTCTGCACTGCCCTGATAACTTCAGGTGACCTCTCAGACTCAAGTAGTGCAGAGGAGCCAGGAGGCAGGGCAGGACAGTGCTCAGGGTCTGTCAGTCCTCTTCTCTGAGCCTCAAGTAACTTTTGTGGCATGGGATGGGATGGGATGGGATGCACAGTCTACCAGGTTCAAGCATTTAGATGCAACGTGGCCTAATGGTTAGAGAGCTGACCTTAGAGACAAGAAGACCTGAGGTCAAGCCCTGCCTTTGACCTATCCCAGCTGAGTGACTTTGGACAAGTCACCAGACCCTCAGGACCCTAGGCTAAGAAGTCACAGAGAAGATGCTGATCTGCATTGGGAAGTATTTCCTCACTGGCACTACTCTACATGAATGGAATCGCCAGGTCCCAGCCTTCTTCCTCTCCTTCACCGGTGTCCTAAGTGAAGTAATGGGAAGATGGGTGTCCTCTGGATTCTCAGTGGGAGGCTTACCCACTCCTGGAGTGACCAAGTCAATAGTCATTCCAACAACTCCATAGGGGCATCTGCAGGCTCAGAGCTGATGCCAAGGTCCTCAAGTCTACCTCTTATCATTTTGAGTGGCTTGAGACAACACACATTTCTACAGTCCTTGAAGGTTTGCAAAGTGCTTTACATGAATTATCTCATTTGATCCACACAACTCTGTGTGGATATCCCCACTTTTCAGAGAAGGAAATCGAGACTCAAACCTCCGTGCCCAGGACCACACAGCCAGTATGTATCTGAGGCAAGATTGGAACAGGTTCATCCTGACGCCAAAGCCCACACTTATCACACTCAGTTGGGCTGCCTCTGTGTGCAGGGATGGGCTTGAGATTTTAAAAGGAGCAGAGGAGGGAAGGGAAAATGCGTAAAATAAACTTTCTGCCATGTTTGCTTTGTTTATCCTTGGGGCTTTACCACCAGGAGCCTCTCTTCTGGGTTCAGGTAAGTGAATGGGGGCTGCCTTCTCTTCTGCTGAGCAAGCACACCCCTTCTCTCCTCTGGAGCAGGCAGATTTCAACCAGGCTGCTTCAACTGGGCCAGCACTCAGCCTCCAGCCTATTAAAATTTGCTGTGCCATGGGAGTGCTTCTCCCCACCTAGGCAAGTTCCAGTTAAGGTGACCTCAAAGCAGGGATGGCAGGGGGGCCAGAGGGTCTGATACCCCATGAGCAAAGGTCATGTGCTCAGGACTCCTGCCTTCAGGGAGACCCATCCCCAACAGAAGTGAAGATGTCTTTTCCCAGGGCCTCACAGCCAGGACAGGAGCCCCCTCGGCTCAAGTACTGGGGGGGCATACCAAGGTCACACAGGAGCAATGGCTCCCTGGTCCTCTGCTTCCACACCCAGCGCCCTTTACTACACATTGGACCCAATGACCTCAAAGGGTCTTTCTAATTCTGAACTTCTGCTCATGCAATAAACCACCTCCCTCTGGCTCTCCTTGTTCTACCCAGCTCCAGGGTAGCCCAGCCAAAGGTGCTCACTCCCCTTAAGAGCTGACATGGACTGAAGTCATCAGGACCAGGAGAACAGTTCCCACAACAGCTGTGACAATAGAAAAAGAAAGGGCAGTAACAACCAGAACTCAATGTGTGAAATTATAAGAGCCAAGCTTTCCCCCGAAGTTAAGAGAAGGCATCTCTTGACCTTTGTGGAGATGGGGGGCTATGGATGTAGAATACTACATATAATGTTGACTTGTTTTTAAAAAAAAAGTTTATTTTCCCCCTCTTTTTTATTTTTTAAAAGCTATCTCTCTGGTGGGGGGTGGGGGAAGCATTGAGAGATACAGGTGACACAAAAATAAAAGATCTCAATAAAATTGAACTTAAAACACAACAAAGAGGTGTCTCCCTTCTCCTGCTGTGTCAGGGCACTTTTCCTGCCTCTCTCCTGGGATCTGGAGCAGGCCTTAGAGATGAGGCTGAGTGATAGGGGACCAGGGACCCAGAGTCAGAAAGTCACTTCTGAGGTCACCTTGTTCAACTCCTTCATTGTGCGGATGAGAAAACTGAGACCAAAGAAGAAAAAGAAAAGGAAACGAAAAGAAAGTGGCTTGGCCAGCGTCAGCCGAGGGAGGAGCATCAGAGGCAGGTCAAACCCAGGTCCTCAGATTCCAAATTCACTGTTCTCACCACTAACCCCACCGCCTCCCCTTTGCTCCCAGCTCTCCCTACCTTGATTGCACTCATCTATGACCGTGTCACATCTTCCCCCTCTCCTGTAGAATCTAAACTCCGGGACAGCAGGAACCATCACATTTCTGTCTTTGTATCCCCAATGTATCCTATCTCGGTGGCTGGCATACAAGTGCTTATTGATCTGAATTGAATTGAGTGAGGGATCTCAGTGAGGATAGAGATCCTTGTCCAGGTTGAAACCAGAGTAATTTGGATGAGGCCTCTGAGAGCTACAGCCTGAAGCTCTGGGGTTCTTGATTCCTAACGCCATGGGGTGGGCACATAGTGAGACCAGATAGGGGCAGCTCATTCACGGCCACAGGCATCCGCCATGAAGCACCAGTTGCTACAGCCTCTCCAGCTACTCCTCCTTTCCACTCCCCCTTCATAATGGCCCTTTGAGGCACCAACTATACAGCATTATACTCATTTTACAGAGGAGGATACTGAGGCCCAGAGAGCGTATGTATGTGCCTAGTTCATCATCCCATAGCCAGTAAGTGTCAGAAACAGGACTTGAACTTGGATCTTTCTGTTTCCAAGTCCAGCTTTTACCTGCCATGCTAAGCTAGAGTACCCATTGTCTCCTAAAATCATCCCAGCTGGAGGAGGTCCCTTCCTGCTCCAAGGCTTCATGATTCCATGGACCTCACCTGTCCTACTTACTCTAAGCACCTACCCACCCACCCCGGCCCTCACTGTGTTGTTCTGCAGATCAAGTGCTTTTAGAAAACCAAAGGTATCCTCCACCTCACTGCCTGCCACAGTGTCCAACTGGCCCAAGACAGAGAGGCCTCCATGGACAGAATGCCTCATACGTGGGCAGACAGTAGACATTGTAGCACCGTTATTGTTGTGAGGAAAGGTCTGATCTAGGAGAAGGGATGAGGAAGTATAAATGTAGATGGGAAACAGAGTCCAGGTCAAGGAAGGATTGATACTGATGTTAAACTGTTTCAATATAGTCCCTCCATGAAAAGCCAAGGCCCATCTTTTTGACATCAACATTCTCTTGGTGTTGCTGATGGGCAACCAGACGTGGAGTCTGATTGTTTCTGAAGAATTAGAAATGGATATCATTCAGAGGGTGAAAGGGAGTGAGTCTCAGGGTGGGTGGGTGTGCTTTGTCTTATTTTGAAGATGACTGATGACATCATGGGGGATCAGATTGCAGTAAGGCAGAGATGCACAAAGTCATCTGTCTCACTCTCTTCTAGACACATTGACAAAAGTCAGGAAGATGATGGGCCCGGGATGCAGCAGGTGACCCTGGTGTCTCTGACGTCTGACTCAGCTCTCAGTGCTCCACAGCGCCTGCTTCAGCCACTTTCATGGCTGGTGGAATAATTGTTCTCATCTCCCCATTCCACCAGGGGAAGGCTTCACATGCTTGGGGCAGACACCCCCTCAACTCACCAAGGGGTTTGAGTCCCCTCAGTTACACTCAACCTGGCTTAGTCCACCTCCCATGACGGTTTTCCCAGGGTGCACCCCCTTCCCGTACTGGATCTCTATTACCTATGAGGCAAAAAGGCAATCTTCTCCTCCTGGTACAGTGCCTTCCCCAGTCCGGCTCCCCTCTACCTTGCCAGATTCATGATTCTATATTCTTCTTGTCCTTAACAGTCCAGATACAGGGGAGCATCCTACTGGCTCTGCCCTGGACTCATTTTCACCTCCATGCCTTGCTCTCAGGCTGTCCTTGAATTCTGTCCCCTCTTATTTCTTCCATCTCTCAGCATCCTTTGCTTTCTTCAAGGGGAAGTGCTAATGTTCCCTTCTTAGCAAGGCAGATACTAATTTTCCCAGGAGTCAGGTATTCTGCCTCCTCAAACTTCCTCCAGTTTCCTTACCTGTTACATGTTATACATGCCTTGATAAGACATGAGGTCCTTGTGAGCAGAAACTTTCATCTGGGTCTTTGGAACCCGGCTCAGCTCCTGCATACCAGTTTAGGGGTTTAATCAATGTCTTTGGAATTGAATGGAAATGTTCTTTGATGACCCATGAGCAAAGCCTGTGCTAGGTCTAGCAGGGATGCTCCCCTGGAGCTTACATCTACCAGGGAGATAAGGTGCTCACTCAGGTCACTGTACTATGCAAGACCCTAAAAAGGGATAGAGGGCCAGGGAATGCCTCAAAGGGGAGCGTACTTCTCGATCTGAAGCACTGGGCACCCTGGGAGACACCTGGACACTCAGGGGTCTGAAGTACTTGGAGCACATTAAACCTCCGGTCATTGAGGGGGCTGTTGCAGTTTCCCAAGCCTTGATGATTCTTTTTGAGGAGTGTTTCCTGACAACACATCCAGGTAAGTGCACATCATTATCTCAATCTCACAAATTCAGGAGCTGAGGCTCCCCAAGGCCTGGCATCCTGTCGGGACCCCACTCCCCCAGCATCTTGGGGACCCTGCTATGACTCTTTCAGTGACTTCTGCCTCCCCCACAGAGCATACCCTTGGGGCGTTCACTCCTTCTCCCCTCCCAAAGGGGAAAAGGGAGGTCAGGGGACTTCATAGACGTGGCGTGCCTTGGCTTCACAAAGCATTTGGTGAAAGAAGTATTTAATGCTCTTCTTGTGGAAAAATGCATAGATGTGCCTCCAATGAGAGCAGAATGAATGAGTTCAACCCTCACTGAATGGTCAGGCTCAAAATGGTCATTAACAATTCCAAGCTGAGCAGGCAGGAAGTCCCCAGTGGGGCTCTCCAGCACTCTGCACTTGGCTCTGAGGCATTGGATACTTTTGTACAAAGTACAAAGATGACGTGAAGCTGGAGGGAAAGCCGTCAGTTTAGTGGAACAAATAAATAAATAGAGGATGGAGTATTTCTTTCACAAATAGCCACTGCTACATCTTTAATTACCACCTCTACGCACCTACACATTCATCCCTGTGCTTCCTGTGATATGACACTTGACGCAGTCCTCTCCCTCCATCTCTACCTGATGCGGGACAGCTCCACCCACCCAGATGCTGCTACCTTCCTCCTCCTCCCCAGTCCTCCATCCCACCCCAGGGCCTCAAGCTCAACATGTCAAAATGAGACCATCCATTTTCCCCCTAAAACCTACTCTGTTCAGTTCCCCCTTTTCTTGTGTTAAAGGTAGCACTAGCTTCCTTCCTGCTTGTCCCCCCAAACTTGAATGCTCACAGCCCCTATCCAAGTATTAGCCAAACAATTGACCTTTACTTAAAAACCTTCTGAGGCAGCTCCTTCTGGTTCGGGACAGCTTTCACTTCCACCTAAATTTGCCCCTAGCTCAGCTAACCAGACATTGTTACAAATTGCAGGGCCCCCAAAAGGTGTCTTGTCAGTGTTACAAAATAATCATTGGTGCCACAGACCTAAAGAAAAACATATATCCTGGCTGGTATTCAAAGAGAGGAGTCTATAAACTGTAAGTCAGAGAGTCTGCCTCCACTGCTGACACATTCTACAGATGGTTATTAAAGGGATGGTTAGTGGACATTTAGAAAAGGAAGCAGCAACTGCAAAAAAGCAACCTGGCTTGCTTAAAGAATACAAAAGCCTTTATTAAGCACTCGCCATATACCAAGTCCTGAGCTACACTGGGAATGCAAACAGACAAAGCTGGGTGGGTCCCTGATCCAGTGAGAGGAGGTGCCACATCCGAGAAAGTTCAGCTGGATGAGAGACAGGAAGTCCGACAGGTGTCAGCACAGACTCTGCCAGGGCTCTGGGTTCTTAGGAAGCATTGTTTTATCATATACCAGCGCTGGGAAAATGGAGGACACAGGGGTGAGGTAGGACAGATGATGTGACCAGGGATCCTCCATCTCCCCCTAAGAACAGAGTCAGTGATTCTCATCTCATTCAAGGCATGAGCAGTGGAACAATCCGCATGCATTCTGGGGCAGCCCAATTCTGGGTCACCGAAGGCAGGGCAAGAGGAAGGTGAGTCTCTTTCAGGGCTAGCCCCCACCATCTCCTATACTACACAATACTGACAAGGACATGGACACCAAATGGAAATTGAAGTGCTCTATTCAAAGGAAATGAGTTTCCCTCATGATGACCTTTTGTCATTTACATATTTCCTCCTAAAATTATGGAAATTTTGTGTACATATGTGATTTCATAACATATACAATGTAAGCCACAGTTATGACCTCAAGTCTTGCTTTTAAAAGGTGATAAATCACACATGATGCTCTCCAGCATCCCAATTTGCGATCACCACCCCTGGATACATCACATTAAATAAATGAAGGTCATTTTGCTGGACAGTGTCACCAGATGCAATAGAGCAAGAAAATGCATTCTGCTACATCCATCACCCCATCCCTGCCTTCCCTGTCATCTATGTCAATCTTGTATGTACATAGTTGTCAGTATCACCTGGCAGCATAAGGTACCAGACACTGAAGTCCTTGCTCAAGCTGAACTGCCAAGCATTCAAACTATGCTTCAGAGAGCGCAACTCTGATGGACTGGCCACACTGTTCAAAATGTATGCTTGCCAAAAAAGACTATTTTATGGAGAACTCGCATGAGGCAGGTGATCACAGGGTAGTCAGAAGAAGCAATACAAGGACACTTTCAAAGTCTCTCTCAAGAACTTTGGATTTGACTGTGCAACACTGGCACAGGACTGCTCAACATGGTGTGCCCACATCAGAAAGGGTGCTGTGCTCTTTGAAAAAAGTAGAATTGAGACAGCAAGTAAAGGTAGGCTGTGCAAATTTGGGATATCCTCTCCAAATAATAACATGAACTATCTGTGCCCCACCTGTGATAGAGCATTCCAAGCTCATATTGGTCTGATCAGTCACAGTTGGACACACTGAAATTTCACTTTATTGTGGTGATGTCATTTTGGTCCTCTTCTAAGATGGACAACGACCAAACCAACATAGTTGTCAATATGTTGCCTTTCCTCATTACAATGAAAGCTCTTGGAGGGAAGTGTCTTTGCCTTTGGCACATAGTTGATTGGTTGGTTGGTTGTTGTCCTTCGTTCTCTAAGAGGACCGAAATGATCACCATGATAAAGTGAAAAAGGAGTTGAGTGGTGCAGTGGATAGAGCACTAGTCCTAGAGTCAGAAGGACCTTAGTTCAAATCTGACCTCAGATACTTTAGCACATAGTAAGCTGGTAGTAAATGCTTGCTGATTGACTTACTGATCCAGCTACAGTTTACCTAAAACATTAAGACAAAATGGAGTGATTAGGACTCCAATAGAGTGTGGATGGGGATTTAAAACTGGGTGGATGACCAAACCCCTCCTCACTCCTTAGCCAAAAATAAAAAAAAAGTTCCTAATGGTTTGATGCCAACTTGGCAAAGACACCGAGGTGGGGCATGCAATATGGCAGACAAGGAACAGCAGAAGGGTCAGATTAGCCATATTAATGAGCATTTGAAGGGAAGGAATGGTGCAGTGTTCCTGGGAAAGTGGTTTGGAACCAGGCTGAGAAGGGCCTTTCCCAGTCCCACCAGCTACTCGTCCCTTCCCCACTCAGAGTGCCTTTCACCTCCTTGGTAACTAACTTCTGGCTAAAGAGCTGTTGACATTTTAAGCTCCTGGAGGGCAAGGGCTGGTTTTTGAGAACCCTGGCATCACAGCTTTAGAGCAGGAATGGACCTCAGCAGCCATGGGGTCCCATCGTCTTCTTCTGAACAAGGATTTGAACCCACTCCTCTGACTTCACATCCAGCCCTCTTTCTGTACATAATGCAGTACTGCTTCTCTGGTGTTGGAGAAGCCCCCAATGCTCTCTTCTGGCTTCCTCTCTCCTCTTTTCTCTCTCTCAAGAACCTTCTTTGTTCAAAAGGGGCTAGGGAATATTCCTGGTTCTGATCATTCCCTAAGGAATACTGTGAAAATCAAGACTCTCTGGGAAGGGGGCCAGAGAAATGTTAGATTGCTGCAGTGTTCTGCTGGTTTAAAAAAGAAATGGCAGAATCTTGTGAAATAAAAATGGACCAGTGCATTCTGGTCTGGAGAAAAGAGCTCCAGATTTGTGATCAGAGGAGTTAGGTGTGAATCCTGGCTCTGGCACATGAGCTGTGTGACCTTGGGTAAGTCCCTTCACTTAATCTGATCCTTGCATGTTCTCCATCTATAAAACAAGAGTGTTGGGTCTTGAAGGTCCTGCCAGTTCTAAGGTTCTGGGACTCTGTTTCACACAGAAAGTCTTACATTTCAAACCCTTCAGACTGAGGGCCTCCTTGCTCTAGGGTGCCCTCTCCCAGGGGACACCAGGGATCGCCACTGTCACTGAGTCACTGGTTCCAGGCTGCCGTCTTAGATAAGGCAACTTCTTCAACCTGAGTCTGAAATGGGGAAAACAGACCTTGCCCTTTCCTCTATTTCGAAGAGGAAGAGAAGCCTCCAAAGGGATTGAAACCAAACACCCCGCCCCACCTCAAGCATTTCACAGCGCTCCTTTGCTTCCATAGATGTTTTTTTTCCAAAGGTCAACTTCACCCTTTCCAAATCAATGGGGTCTGAATTAATGAGCTCAGTTCAGTCATAAAATATTAATAGAGACTGACTTACCTCATGCATTTTCCCTGGAACAGAGCACACCCCAAGGATCTGATGCAGCCTCCCCCCAGCTCAGCAACGGGTATGCTTCCCAGCCATCCCCTCTCTATCCCACCCCACCTGCACCATGCCTCTGCTCCCTGACAGGAATACTCTCTAGAAAGAGATCATTCCATCAGTCAGCAAGAAAGCACCTACTGTGTGCCAGGACCTTGGCTATCTGCGATGGTGACAGCCTCTCATTTCCTCAGCCAGTAGGAGTAACAAGGTTCAAATTCCATTAAGATTTGGGTAAGGATCTCTGAAAGAAGATACAACTGCCTCCCTCTCATCACTCACTCCCTACCCTTGGTTGTCTGCACTTTCTGACTTTGGAACCAGTCTCCAGTTGCCCATTAAACCCAACAGCTTACTGTTAAGGGACTCATCTAGACATGTTGGCCATAGCCACAAGAGTCCATATGTGGACTCTTTGGAGGGAGGTCAATGAGTCCAGCTCCAGGGATCCCAGCAGACCCTCAGCACATAATGCAAAGGAGGGGGCTCAATGGCAACTTGACCTTGGATGAGGGAGAAGAGGAAGATGCTGGTGCTGATGTGGCCGCCAATCACTGCTCTCCCCAGGGAGCTGTCCACAAACACAGACTCCAGAATCTCTGGCCTAGGGAAGAGCCTCAGAGGCCTAGGCTATTTTGTGCCTGACCAAGCATCCCCCTCTAGCTTCCCCAAGTGGACAAACTGCCTTTGGGTCTTGGAGGGAGAGAAGCTGGCACAGGCCCAGGGGTAGGTAAGGAATGAATGTGGAAGGAGGGCCAGCCTCTGGGAATGTGGAAGGAAAGTCTGAGAAGAGTGGAACACAGGGAGATCCCCTTCCCATGCTCAGCTCAGGCACCCCCTCCTTCAAGAGGCCTTTCTTGACTGTCCCAGCCCCTAGCCCCAAAATCATTGCATGTATTTTAGATTCAGCTGCATTGACTTACCTGTGAATGGGCATCTCCCTCTAACAGAATTCTTCTGGAGGGCAGGGTCTGCTGCACAGAATGAGGGAAGGAGCCTCAGAGACTTAGGGTTCAGAAGTCAAGAGCTAAAGGGCCTCAGGAACCACCTAGTTGAACCCCATCCAACTCTCAGCAGAATGTATCTGGCAACCTCTACCTGAAAACCACCAGTGACTCTCAGACAGCCAGATGTGGGAGACACTCCAGTATCATTGCCATTTTACAGATGGGGAAACTGAGGTCAAGATTAAGTGACTTGCCCACAACCACACAGGGAAGTCAGTGCAGGATTCAAACCTCAGTCATCTGGCCCCAGGTCCACTGTACCAATGCTAGCTGGAAAGCACCAAAAACGAGAGTTGAACCCAGGTCCAGTGCTCTACCCACTGCCTTACCCTGCTTATCCAAAGTGTTTGTGGATCATGTGTGGATCATCCAAACTGGAGGAGAAGGGCACACCTGGTCCAAGAGCCTGAGCCTTTTCCTCAAGGGAGACTGCTCTCAGACACTTACTTTCTACAAAGTGTCAGCAAAGAGAAGGAACCAGCCTCTTGAGGTCACTAGGACCAAAGGGGGCTCCGGACAGCCCAGATTAGATCCTCAGCTCAGAGCATCAGATGTAGGCATGGGGGAGGTGCTACATCTATTCAGTAACGGTGAAGATAAAAAATTTTCTGCTCAGAGAAGAATCAGGCTCTTTCTCTGGTCTTTTCCTTGGTCTCTGTCTCTATATCTTTACGTCATTCTCTCTCTCTCTCTCTCTCTCTCTCTCTCTCTCTCTCTCTCTCTCTCTCTCTCTCTCTCTCTCTCTCCCCCCCCCCCACTCCTGCATTTCTCTGTCTCCTTGTCTCTGTCTGTCTCTGTCTCTCTCTTCCCCCCTTGCTCTCTGCCCCCTCCTCTGTCTCTTTGTCTCTTATTCTGTCTCTCTGTCTTTCTCTCTCCCCCCCACCCATGTCTCTGTCTCTCTGCCTCTGTCTGGCTCTCTCCCCCTCCCTCTCTCTCTCTATCCCTCTCTCTCTGTCTCTGTCTCTGTCTCTCATCTCTGTCTCTGTCTGTCTCTGTCTCTCTCTTCCCTACTTGCTCTCCTCCTTTCTCTCTGTCTCTGTCTCTCTGTCTCCATCTCTCTCCATCTCTCTCTGTCTCTGTCTGTCTCTGTATCTCACCCACCATGGTGTGGTGAGGAGAGCAGTGACAGACCTTCCTCATTGACCTTAAGCCTCCTGAGAACAGAGCTCATTGAACTTCTTGTTTCATGATTGTCTCTGAATCCATAGTACCTAACACAGTGCCTTGCAAATAGTCAGCACTTAATAAGTGGGTGCTTATTAAGTGTGGCCATTAGCATCTGAGGATATGAGTTCAAAGCCGCTCCTGGTACATGTGTGATCCTGGCCCAGGCCCCTCCTTGGCATCAGACTCCTCTTTTATTGAATGGGGCAGATAAGTTTTAGATGAAGCCTCCATCAGCTGGGCCAGGATCTTTGAGAGAAGTCAGAATGAAGTAGCCCTGGGCACATAGTAGGCCCTCAAGAAGCATTCAGCCCCTCTCCTGGTGCTGCTGGCTTCCAGGGCCTCCCTACAAATCACCTCATTTTCTGCATGTCCCACACATACATGTTCCTCTGCATATGTACCCCACCCCACCCCAAGGGCATCATTTTGGTTCGTGTATTGCCAGCACTTAACACAGTGCTGCCATACAGTTGGGGCTTAATAAATGCTCATTGAGCGACTGATGGGGAGTGTTGCTCCCCATTAGAATGTGACCCTGAGAGTAGAGATTATTTCTTTTCACCTTTCTATTTTGCCCAGTGTCTGGTATTCAGCAAGTGCTAAAGAAATAAACCAGTGATAGATGAATCAAAGGTTGCCAAGGAGAGCCTTGCAGGTTGTGGAGGGGTTTGACGTGTAGTTGACCAGAGGAGACAAATTTCTGGATTGGGCGTGGACCCCATGGGGATACTACTCATCCGTGAAATGGGTACAGTTTGTCCTCCAAACTACTCTGAAAAGCTCTGCTAGGCACAGAGTGCCTTCTCACAGATTCTAAGAGAACTGGGGGACATCCAAAAACCTCTGGTGGCTGCCCACCCACCTCCACTAGCAGGCACTGGCAGTCATGGCCTTGGTCCCTTCTGGATGCTGCCTTCTCTAGGGCAGGCCTGGAGGAGCAGGCTTACTGGTGCTTCTCTGCCAGGGATGATGGGAGGCCCTCAGAGCAAATTCGGGAAAGACAAAAGCTAACTCAATTGTCTGAATCTCATTAAGTCCCACAGGGCGCCACTGTAATTCAATTGGCATTTGCTCTGGAGAGCCGGAATAGCACAGCAATGCCCCCTGAGCCCTGGGCAGTCCAGGACAGGTCCCAGGGCTCATCTCAGCTAGACGGGCCTTTCCACAGACACTCAGAGATGACCAGTCCATCCACACAACAACAGAGTCCCCTTGACAACATCCCCAAGTGGGTCCTCTGGCCTCTGCCTAAGGTCTAGTGACAAGGAGCTCACTACCTCCCCAAACAATCTGGATACCCTTTGGAACAGTTTTTCTGTGGCACAGTGGTTAAGAATGCTAGACTTTGAACAAGGAAAACCTGGGTTTAAATCTCACCTCAGGTCCTTAATAATCCTAGACAACTCACTTGCTACCTGAGTGGCTTTGGACAAGACTCAACCTCCCTGAGTCTCAGTTTCCTCATCTATAAAATGAGAGATTGGACTAGTAGGCTTCTGAGACCCTTCCAGTTCTCTAAACCCCGAGCTGTGCAACCCTCCCTTCCTCAGCAGCATGGTTCAGTGCAACAGGGTGGGCCTTGGAGGCAGGGGACCTGGGTTCGAATCCCAGCTTGGCCCCTGAGCATCTGTTGAGAGCCTGGACATGTGACTTCATCTTTGTGCCACTCAATGTCATCGTCTCCTCAGGGAGAAATGGAGCATATTGATACAGAACCTCTACATTCCTACAGCTCTGAGTCTAGAACCCCAGCATCCCGCTCCTAAACTCCTCCTGGATTCTAGAGGCTCCTGGTTCCAGTCTTTGGGATCAAGCTGAGAGTCACATGTAAGAAAACAAGGCCAATGAGGTGACTGGGGAAAGTTCAGGAGACACAGACCATGGGTAGAGCAATGTTGGAGCTACCACATCAGCTGAGTGTAAGAGCCCCACAGCCTCGTACAGAAGCTTCTGCCCAGCACCTTGGGCCATGGAATTACTCAAGTTGCCTGAAGATTCTCTGGTTCACAAACAATTTGTCTTAAGAGAACATATGTAAGCAC